>NC_050465.1:58799581-59031375 GCF_903995425.1 Onychomys torridus | reverse complement strand
CAGTCTCAGAGAGGCAGAAGTTGATACTGAAGTGGGTAGGACCGGGCAGCAGTCCTGTCCACATGAAAGGGGACTCCCTCTGTTCTATGCTCCTCTCCTCCTGCCCCAGAGTGCATCTCTCCATTGGAGGTGAGAAAGCCTTTAAACATCTTATTCTCAGCTCATCTACTGGGTGTGTACTAACAACAGCATGGCCATGCCCAGTCTCATGGGATCCCAAGTAAGGTTCTTCCATCTGCTGTGTCCAGTGTGGCCCCCACCCCACCCCCAGCAAGGCCACAGCTCAGTTGATGAGCTCTGGGGTGGGGGGAGGGGAGCTGCTGTTCCTGCCTACAGTCTAATGTTTGCCATGGTCTCCCAGCCCGCTATACATGACTACTCAATCCAAGACCCTAAATCCAGACATCCAAAAGATTCCTGATACCATCAGCTTAAAGGACTTGGCTCAGGAATCTGGAAGGTTTCACCAGGAGGAGGCAGTATTACCTGACCTCTCCCCTAACTCAAAACGCTTTGTCATGAAGTCTTGTTACACAGATAGCATTAAACCCATGTGACACGGATGAAAACAGGACTCCCAGAAACTCTTCATAAACGTCGAGACCTTAGGAGTCCCACTTCATATAGACCTTAATGTCTGAGTGTAACCATTCCAGAGACTAACAAAGGCCTTTCAATATAACTGATCCTTCAAGGAATTTTAGGCTTCGTATGGTGGTCTATGTCTGTAACTTCAGTTCTCAAAAAACTGAGGCAGGAGAATTGAGAGTTTCTGGCTATCCTGGACTACATAGTGACCATGCTTTTGGAAAGAATTCTGGGAGAGGTGGGCAGTATGAAGAGGTGGCTTATAGGTTAAAAGCACTGACTGCTCTTGCAGAGGACCCAGGTTCAATTCCCAGCACCTACATTATGGCTTACAATGTCTGTAACTCTAGTTCCAGGGGATCTTGTGTCCTCTTTTGACCTACATTGACATCAGGGACTCAAGTGGTATATATCTGAATTTGATGCCCAGAACCTACCTAAAGGTTGAAAAAGGACTGGAGCAATGGCTCAGAGGTTAAGAGCACTGGCTGCTCCTCCAGAGGTTCTGAGTTCAATTTCCCAGCAACCACATGGTGGCTCACAACCATCTATAGTGGGACCTGATGCCTTCTTCTAGCATAAAGTTGTACATGCAGATGGGTCCATATACATAAAAATAAAACAATCTTTAAAATAAATAAATAAGGGGCTGGAGAGATGGTTCGGAGGTTAAAAGCACTGGCTGCTCTTCCAAAGGTCCTGAATTCAATTCTCAGCAATCACATGGTAGCTCACACAATCTGTAGTGAGATATGATGCCCTCTTCTGGTGTGCAGGTATACATACAGATAGAGCACTCTTATACATTAAATAAATAAATAAATAAATCTTAAAAAATAAATAAATGAGTAAATAAATAAAATAAAGGTTGAAAGAATCAACTCTACAAAGTTGTTCTGTGACCTACACACACACACACACACACACACACACACACACACACACACACGGGGGCGGGTGGGGGAGAAAGGCAGAGATAATAAAAATTCTTATTAAAAAATTCTGGGAAGGGGTTGGGAATTTAGTTCAGTGGTAGAGTGCTTGCCTAGGCACAGGCCCTGGGTTCGATCCTCAGCTCAAAAAAAAAAAAAAAAAATCTGGGAAATAGGTGATTTTATTCCATATAGCAGGTGCACATAGAAAGGTCCACAATAGTTATTTTGTCCCAGGTCATGAGGGTAGTGAGAAATAAAGTGAATCCAACCTCACTGCCTCATAGACCACAAAGCCTAGAATCAGCAGGGATCCAAACAGAGGGAGACCAGGCGGCAGCATGAAGCATGGTTCATAGGGGACCAGCATTGGAGAAGAGCCACTGAAGGAACTGAGACGGGAAGGGACAGTTGAGGGAACGGACGCAGTCGGGCTTCAGGGGAACATGGTGTGCAAGGGAAAAAGTGAGAAGAACAGAGCAGATGGTGGAGGAGCCCGGGGCGTGCTCCAGAGCCTGCGTGTGGATGCGCAGTGGGGCCGTTAGCGTCTCAGCATCTGAGCCCCGACTCTGCGCTAGAGAATTCTTAGTGTGACCCTTTGGGGACATCACATCCTTGTCCCCTTGAACCTTGGCAGGAAGATCACAGTCAAACCAGTGCTTCCGCTCCGGACCCTGGATCTTTACAAAGTGATTCACTCAGTCATCAAACTTTATAGTTCACCTCAGACGCAGCCTGTATCGGGGCTGTGGTAGCTCTCTGAGGGGCAGCCCTCAGACCGCAGCGGCTCCGGGGTGGGGTTGGGGGGCCCCTACCCAGTCTCCTCCTGAGACAGAACTTGGTTGAAGTTTCAGGTGCCTGATATTTTTCAGCTCTTACCTACTTCTCAAGATTGATTTTGCTTTTAAGACAGAGTCTCATCTATCCCAGGATCACTTCAACTTCTGATCCTCTTACCTCTGCCTCCCAAGTCCTGCGTGGTATTACAGACATGCACCACGGTACACAGTTTTATGTGGTGTTAAGGATCAGGCCCAGGGCTTCAGGTGTGCTGGGCAAGCACTCTGCCAACTGAATTACAGCTCCAGCCTCCAAGCCTGATCCGAGGCTTCCTGTCAATTCTGGGAGTTGCTCAATATCATCCAGGAAACTCTTCTTCCTGTAAGTGATCAGAGTCCATTTCTGTTGCCGGCAGTGAAGAGCCTCAACTAGTATAGAGACCTATTGAAAGCATCAGCGAGAGATAATGGCATGCATTTTATGGAAGAGGAAAATAGAGTTCTAAGGGGGATGGACTGAAGATTTAGAAAAGGAAGAGGCAGTTATGTTGTGTGAGAGGTATGTGGAGAGCATTGACCTTGTGAGTAGGATGACCATGGATATAAACATGGAAAGGGAAAAGTAGGAGAGTCCAAGTTAACAGCAACTTTGAGACTGGATAGGTAGGAAGATGATGTTGCAAAAAGAAAGAAGCCATTTACAGAGAACTGGCTTGAAGGAGACAGGTATTCATTTATTCAGCAAATATTAAGTGTCTGTTGAATACCATGGACTGAGAGGCACAAAAAAAAAAAAAAAAGAAAAAAAAAAGCAGGGGGGAAAAGAAAGGACTCAGTTCTTTGATGAGCAAATACGCACCTAAATAGTGATTCTGCATTAATAAAGTTTGCTTTGGAGTGCTATACACCCACCACAATACATCTGGCTGGCAGGTAGAATTTCAAAAAAAGATCTAAGGAAGGACAGCTGGCCCAAAGACAGAGATTAGTAGTCATTCCCATAGATGCTCATGTGGTGATATTTTATTTGTGCTCTAATAAATAAAGCTTGTCTGGCGATCAGAGGGAAAAGGCAGCCATTATAAGTAAACACAAAAGTCAGGCAATGTTAGCACATGCCTTTAATCCTATCAGTTGGGAGGCAGGGATCTGTCTAGATCTATGTGAGTTCAAGGCCACACTGGGAACAGAGCCAGGTGTGGTGGCACACACCTGAAATTCTAACACTAGTTAAACCATGGAGGTCTGGAGGTCTGTATAGACAGACAGGAAGTGGCAGAGCTGGGCAGGAAGAGGAAATGATGTAGCTGGACTGAGTGAGCAAATCAGATGGCAGAACATCAAAGCATATAGGCATGGGTAGACAGGAAGTATCTTACTTTTGGAAGCTGTGGAGTTGGTGAGGTGAGGTTAGCATGTGGCTTTCCTGTTACTCTGATATCTCTCAGGTTTTCATCCCTATACCTGGCTCCATGTTTTCTATTAATAAGACCATCTAGAAATTCATCTACATGCTCATTTTATTCATTCACTTATTCAACCATATTTACTGAGCATCTACTATGTTCTCAATTCCATTCCTCAAATTAGAAACACAAAACCTACACAGAGAGAGAGAGAGAGAGAGAGAGACAGACAGACAGACAGACAGAGACAGAGAGACAGAGACAGAGAGCACAAAAGGAAGTCTGAGCTTTTGTCGAGTTTTTGACATGGAGAAAGAGGCAAGTCAGTAAGCAATAGACTGTGGTGGATTTGATGTGAATTGTCCACAAAATGAAGGCCTCTATGAATCCAGGGATTTTTCAATAGAAGATCTGGAAAAGTGGATGTCACTTACCAAAGGAAAAGGATTAAGGAATTTCCCTAAAGCTCCAAAGGGAGTGGAATTGTTTCCAGCCTTTGCCTCCTTTCTTTTTGAATCATTTTGTTCAAAAGTCAGGACATAGGAGGGACCAAGTGATGCTCGGTATCCATGTGATGGGCAAAGGGAACCATGGGATGGCAGAGGTTCTTGAAGCCCAATGTGGAGGAAGATAATGTCTGCCAGGGGACTGGATAAAGTGGAGGCAGCAAGAAGAGAGGAAGATATATAAAAGGGAAAAAAGATAAATGGAAGACAAATTGTGTTTTGTGAGTGGGTTAAAGGTGAAGCCATCATTTTCTACACAGACATGTCTGTCAATGATGATCGATAGATTGTGTTGGTGGATAGATGATAGATTGACAGACACAGAGATGGTTGTTTGTATAATAAAACAGATTGCTTAACACTGTCCACAGAGATGTCTGGGAGCAGTGATACTCCAAGAATAATGAGCTTATCTAGAATGCAAATATCAGTTTCTACATTTCATCTTCCATCAAGACAAATAAAGAATGCTTGTCAAAATGACCGGTGTCAGGGCTAGAGCAGAGAAAATACCAGACCATAAAATAAGGAAGTGCTCAATGAATTTACTGAGCCAGAAACTAACTCGGCAGCTGGATCAAATCTAGGGAATTTGAAGCATTGGAAAAAAATAACGGGGCACTGAGGGAAAGATTTAACATCTGCAGTATTGTTGCCAAAGACACATAACCCACATCTAATCATGAAGAAACAACATACAATCCACATGGGGGAATGTTCTACAATACAATGGGTCTGTAATCTTCTAAACTGTACCGGTCATGAAAGTAAAGCTTTGTAATTGTGTCAGATGGGAGGACACTGGGAAGACAGAATTCAGTGTGATGAATAATTCTGGACTAAATCCTTTTGTTACAAAGGATAGCATTGGCCCAAATGGCTAATAAGGGCTGGGAGTTGGGCAGCATTGATACAGCTATGCTAATTTCCTGATTGGGAGCATCACATTGGGTTAGAAGGAGAATGTCTATTTGTAGAACACATACATATCTAAAGTACTAGGGATAATAGGTCACATGTGGGCAACTTACATCCAAAGCACTAGGGATAATAGGGTTGATGGGGGCAACTTACTCGTATGGTCCAGCAAAGGAGAGTATTCTCCACAACTGTTCTAACATTTCTGTACCTTTCAGACAGTTTCCATGTGGGTCAGTAGTAGAGTACTTGCCTAGCATCTGTGAAATTCTGCATTCAATCCCCAGTATCTGGCAAGTGCAGGCAGGCAAAAAGGAGCAAAAACATTCACTGAGGCAGAGAAGAGTGAGGGGAAAATCAGACAGAATGACATCCAAAAACATCATTTTAGGGTCACAAGAGAGGACAGTTGATGCTCATTGGTGCAGAGGCTGAGGAGGGTGAAGAAGAAGAAGAAGAAGAATGTATTAGGCTTTTTCTGTATTGTTCATTGTGGTAGTATCTTCATACATGGCTTGCAATGGAACATAATAATTCTATCATCCCACCCACAGACAACACTGGGTATATACAGACTCAAGGACTATGTTAGGGTTTTACTGCTGTGAAGAGGCACCATGACCACAGCAACTCTTAAAAGAAAACATTTCATTGGAACTGGCTAACAGTTTAGAGGTTTAGTCCATTATGGTCATGGCAGGAAGCATGATGGTATATAGATAGACATGGTGCTGGAGAGGTAGCTGAGAGTTCTATATCCAGATCCACATGCAGCATGTAAAGAGAGACACTAGATTTAGCTTAAACTTCTGAAACCTCAAAGCCCACCCCCAGTGACACAATTCCTCTATCTTACAAGGTCACGCCTCCAATATGAGTTGGGAGGTGGAGCGCATTTCATTCAAACCACCCTTCCAACAACCTGTTGGTTTCAGTTTCTCTGAGACTGGACACTTGTTCCCATTACAAATGATTAGGATTAATTTTTTTCTGGGCACAGTAGAGCATACTTTTAATCCCAGCAGTAGGGAGGCAGAGGTAGGTGAATCTTTGAGTTCAAGGCCAGCTTGGTCTACAGAGTGAGTTCTAGGATAGCCAGAGATGCACAGAGAAACCCTGTTTTACACACACACACACACACACACACACACACACACACACACACAATTAGATTTATTTATAAGTATTTTGACTGCATGTATGTGTGTGTACCGTGTATATGCCTGGGATCCACAGAGACGGAAATAGAGTGTCAGATCACTTGGAATGGGAGTTACAAATGGTTGTGAACCATTATGTGGGTTCTGGGAACTAAACCCAGATCCTCTGAAAGAGCAGTCAGTATTCTTAACTGCTGAGCTAACTTTCCAGTCCTACAAACTTTTGGATTATTAAAAGAAAATCCAAATAGCATAACCATACTATCTTTTGTTTGTTTGCTTGCTTTTCAATATAGGGTTTCTCTGTGTAACAACTCTGGCTGTCCTGGAACTCCTATGTAGACCAGGCTGGCCTCGAACTTCTGCCTATCTCCAGATAGTGCTTGGGTTAAAGGCATGTGCCATCACCGCCTGCCAGGCCAATCATACTAGTTCTTATTAGAAGGTCTGGTCTCCCAATTCCTAGGGGTTTTTTTGTTTGTTTGTTTTACTTTTTGTTTTGTTTTGTTTTTTCGAGACAGGGTTTCTCTGCGTAGCTTTTCGCCTTTCCTAGAACTTACTCTGGCTGGCCTCAAACTCACAGAGATCCACCTGCCTCTGCCTCCCAAGTGCTGGGATTAAAGGCTGCACCACCACCGCCCAGCAATTTGGCATATTTTAATAACACAATGTGAGGTCTGGAGAGATAGCTCCATGGTTAGGAGCAAGTACTGCTTTTCCAGAGGACCTGGGTTCCAGAGGACTGCACTCCTGTTGGGCAGTTCACAACTGCCTCTAACTCCAGCTTCTGGGAAATGATGCCCTTTTCTGGCTGCATGAGCCACTACACATACAGATAATTTATTTTTTTTTTATTTTAATCCCTCCTTGTAAACAAGGTCTCTCTATGTAGCTTTGGCTGGCCTAGGTTACACAGCTATTTAGACCAACCATCCTTGAACTCAGAGATATCTACCTGCCTCTGCCTCTAGAGTGTTTTAAACCTTTTCAAATATATATATTATGTGATTTTGACTTTTGGACCAAAACATGAACAAATTTTAAACCACCTATAAGAGCTCTTAATGCAAAGTAATTCAGCTCTTAGATGCCTGTTGGATTTTCTTTTTTTTCTTTTTTTTTTTTTTCTGTTGGATTTTCTTACATTAAAGAGAGACCCTGCCCTGTGCTTTTTGTTAATGTATCCTTCCCCAGTATAGAGCAAATACTAAATCAGACACTAAATATATATTCTTCAACCACCTCATTCTAAAGGACACGGCAAGAAATTCTATTGAGCAAATGTGTGGTTATTTATGTAACTGTGTTCCTAATTTAGGGCTTTTACGTTCAGCACTGAGTGATCGTGGGGCGTTGAATGACAGGTCTCAGAACCTGAAGTCAGAGCTTGTGACCTTGTGAGGTCTGGAGAAGCTAGGTCACTGGACTGGGTTTTAGGCACACGTGCATGCAGAAGAAGGGAGGATCAGTAAGATCGATCGTGACGGGCAGAAAGCTAAGAGTATGATTTTGGAGCTACGCGAGTCAGAGGGTGGAGGTTTTCCGCGGGCAAAGGATATGGAATGAGTGGACCCGAGACCCACGGATCAGGAGCGAAACCCTGGACCCTCTGCGGCAGAGGCGCACGGCACGGGCCCTGGTGCGTCACTACTCAGCACCAACAGAGGGCGCCCTGTCCTCAGTAGTTTGTGGTGGGCGGTTCCCAGCTGCTGGCCAGATGTGTGGAGCCGGACTGCGGGAGGCGCGAAGCTTTACTCTAGCCCCTGCAGAGTAACCCGCAGGGAAGAGCAGGAAGGAACGGCAGGGGAATGGGTGGTGGCCGAACGCTCCAATGTCTATCCTCTGCAGACTGCCTGGTTGCTTTCCTTCGCCGGACAGAAAAGGGGAACCCTCTTGCCCAAAGGGGGCGCCGTTTTATGCCTTCCACAAAACACCAGTTACTGGCTGGCGGCTGCTCTGTGGTTGGTTCAGCAAGACCAAGCTGGGTCCATCGGTCAGGGCGTGGGGCCAGGAGAGACCCACGCGGCAGCCTGCGGTGGAAAAAAAGAATAGGCCTTAAGGACCTTGAACTTTTTTGAGTACACACAGCCTTGGACCCCAGACGTTGCAACACACACACACACACACACACACACACACACACACACACACACACACAAGGCTGCAGCCTGAAGCTCCAGATAAGGAGGTCAAGGACACCCCCAGAACCCCCACCTTCTTGATTTGCCTGCTGTTCCCACCCCTAGCCTCTCCCGGGTCTTCGAGGTAATCCTGCTGGGCAAAGCTGTAATTGGCAGCAGACTGGGCCAGGCAGAGGCTGGGGTGGGTGGCCCAGGGGCGGGCGAGGGGCTTAATGTCAGGGCAGTGGCTAGCAGCATGAACTTCAATGCTACTGGAGGTGAAGTGGGAGAGGCCTCTTAGTTCCACAGGCCCGACATGGAATAGTTAAAAGGGGTTTGGGTCAGTTATTGGAAGTCCTTTCCCTGGAAACGGAGGCCGGGATCCCCAAGAAGGGTGCAGGAAGAGGAGAGGGACACCTCGGAAGAACTGGAGAGTAGGGGAGAGAACAGATTCTAAACTCCCCCGCCCCAACCTCAGAAACCCTGGCTTGTCTTGTCCCAAGACTCCTCCCTTGTTCTGACCATCCTCTGCTCCCCTTTCTGCCGCCCCCGTCACCCCCCTTCTCGTGTCCCCAGGGCGCTCCCACCCTGGGGAAGAATGTGCCCTCCTAGCTCACCCTTGCCATGGTAACGGCACACCCCCACCCCCGCGCACCACAGCAGCGGGGCCAGGCCCCGCTGGCGGCGAGAAGGGGGGTGGGGTGGGGATGGGTACCTCCCAGGCCCGCGGACACACCTCGGCTGCCCTGGTTTCCACAGCAACCGGGGGCGTTGCGAAGTGCGCAGTCGCGAACCAGCAAAGGGTTCTCTTCGGTACCCCTTACTCTTCTAATTCACCAGCAAAGGACTCTGGGCTGGATCCAAAGGGATCCTGGGGTGTCCCAGGTTCTGTCCTCAGTCACTCAGAAAGAAAAGGCAGCCCAAGGGTCCCAGAGAGCCTGGCACCTGAAGAGAGATCTCCCTGTCGCCAGCCTGTCCCCCTCCCCCAGCAGAAGCCAAGGCGGGCGCTGGTAGCAGGAAGCTGAGGAAGGACCGGGAGGTACGCCGGCCCCACAGTGGAGCTGTGATTACAGGGACCTGTCCCTCCCGCCCCCGGCTCCCACTCTCATTAAGTCATTTTTTCCCCTGTTGGAAAGTCCCTGTGCCTTGAGCGCAAGGGATGGGGCGACCGCAGGCAGCTGCCGGCAACCACATGAGAAGGGGGTGGGGAGGGAGGAGGAGGGCTGAACCTGGGGTCTGGCCACTCTCCAGAGTGGAAGGCCCCCTGCCGGAGGCTAGCTAGGGGCGCACTAATTCAGAGAACGCAGAGAGAGGGAGCTCCTAGGTGACGGTCAGCCTTGACCTTGCTTCCTCACCTAGGTACTCTGCAGCTGGCAAGTCCGTCTTGGAACGCCCTTCCCCTTTAGGTCCCCTTGGGCGACTGGAGAGCCAGATGCGTGGGTTCCCATCACACTCCAGCGGGCTGTTTCTCCCTGACCTGTAACCCAGCACTGTGCCTCAGACTCATTTGCTGTTAGTTCGCTACCTCCCTCTTCAGGGGACGGTAGACCCCACTAAGTTCTGCCCTGGCAGAAATAACCAAAGTGTTCCTCCGGTCAAGGACAAGGCGGGTCTTTTCATCCTAGGGATGATCCCTGGTTACTTTCTGTTCACATTCCAAATTTCACCTCTGGTGATTTCCAAGTTCTCCAGGCCACCTTCACCCTAAGCTTGGGCTCCTTTCAGCCCATTTCTAATTATTTCCGACTATCATCTCATTCCCACTGTACCTTCAGCTAGTGTACGTAAGTCCAGCATCTTCTCACCTCCATCACCTTTACACCTCCCCTTATGGAGTCCCTTAGGACACTCTGCTATTGCAGGGCCCAGCCTTGGTCCCAGGACTCAACTTCTGGTCCAGACCAGTGAGGCTGGGTGGTAACTTAGGGGAAAATAACTTTGTCCCTTTCCCAACCCAACAGGTCACACTAGCATATATCAAACCATAGACTCTGCCCACTGGAACTCTCTTATAGCTCTGTGTCCTGTCCTCTGTCCCATTCTGCCAGACAACATGTTCTACAGTATGCTGTTTCCACTTTATTCCCAAACTCCATCCTATAATACTCACTTCCAGTCTCCCTCCCGCAAGCTCTGAAAGGCAGAGGACAAGGTCAAGGCTAACGCTGTAGTGGTTTCTGCCAGACTTGGGACTATGCCTCCCTCCTTCAACTATCCCAGCACATCTCTCTTCCTCCCTAGGCTGGGAGGGGAAAGGGGGAACCCAGCCCCCATAGTTCTCTCCAGGATGAACAAGAGGAAAGGAATGAGGCAGGTGTGTCTGTCTGCTCCTGCCTACCTTCCCCTCCTCCCCCAGAGACACTCACCCACCCGCCTGTAGGGCTGTGGTTTTGGTGGGTTTTTTGTTTTGTTTTTTTTTTTGGGGGGGGGAATGGGTCGAGAAACCCTGTCCTCCACTGAGGCAGTAGAACTGGGCACTTGAGAGGTCCTGATGCCTCAGGCATGCCTAGGAGCTGCTGAAACAGAGCAGTTAGAGGACAGGTTGCTGAGGACTATCTAGTGGGTCCAATCTTCCATCTGGAGGGCCAACAGAGAGGTGCATGTTCTAGAGTCACCCCCACAAGGGATGAGGGCAAGGAAATATGGGAAGGGTCCTGTGCAAACTAGCCTTTGGAACAAGACTTTGTCTCTGCTTGGTTTATCAAGATGAATGCCATTAGATGATCATTGGAGGCATCCAGCAAGGTCACTCACTGACTGAACAGCGGGCCTGGATATGGTCAACTGTGCTCTGCCTGCGATCCTTAGGGTCTGTTCTAGAAAATGATCAGCCTTGAGCCAAAGTGAATACAAGCATGAACGCAAATTCCAGCTCAACAGTGTCCTGGTGGAAGTATAAAATCAGGGAGGGGTTTTAACTTGCTAAGTGACACCTTGAGCTGTGGCTCTGGGGCAATGGGGGAGGGGGGTCAGGAAGGCTGCCTACCCACCCCCCAGCTTTCCTGCCTGGACTCCAGAGCCCAGCTCCAGACGGTGAGTCTGTCACCCTCCCCACCACCCTATTCCCAGCCGCACCTCCTGGCCCCACCTGCTCCCTGGGGCGCTAGGCTGGGTTGAGCTGGGTCTTGCCCAGGATTACTCTCCTCAGAGTGCCTCCTGTCTCTGCTGTCGGTTGCTGCTGGGCACAGCCACTCGTCCTGGCTTGTGGCAAAGGGCTCAGGTACAAAGTGGGCGGTTAGAGTTCTGGCACTGAGGGCTCTGGATTCCTGGATCCCGTTCCCCTTCTGGACATCCCTACCGCTGTCATCCAATCCAGGCTTCTGCTAGGTACTAGTTGTAATCCCCTATAACCTGCTTTCTGGCTACCGTCTTGTCTCCATTTCAGCCAGATCCTGGAAGACGTGGGAATCAGAGTACAGCTGCTTAAGATAGCTTGCTTATTCTCTGCAGATCCTTCTTAAATAAAAACCAGTTCCTACCCCAGCTGCCCCAATCTCCGACCTCTCCTATCAGCCCTTGATTTCTACTCTCCAAACGCAGAGGCTGCTCTGCTGCTCCTCCAACAGGTGGAGTCTCTCCCCTCAGAGCTTCGCATTTCTGTAGCCTGTCTGGAAAGCCCTTCCCCATCTATGTACGACTCTTTCTCACTTTGCAGGTCTCAGCATGTATATCACAACTCAGAAGTCTCCCTGGCAGATAGTTTTAGCGGAAAGGGCTCCATTCCGCACAAATCAGCGTATACCCAGTACCCTGGTTAATCTTCCCCACAGTCCATAGCACTGCCTGAAATAATCTTGTTTGTGTGTTTACTGGTTTATTGTCCACTTCCCTTAGTAAGCCTGTAAACTCCAGAAGGCTTCTCTTTCCCCAGAGAGTGCCACAAAGAGAGTGCAAAATAAATATCTGTTAAATGAATGATGGGAGCAGAAGCCTTGGCGGGAGAGTATCTGGGGGCCTTTGTAGAATCGCTTCAGCCTGATTATGTCTGTTTCTTCATTTTAGTTTTCTTCCGCCCGGTACCCATCAGCTTCGGTGCACTGCCTGCTGCTCCTGGGGAAGGGGAGAAAAGACGACAGGAGATAGGCCTGCCAGGCTGGGCTGTTTTGGTGACATGTCCTAGGGTGTGGGGCAGTCTCCAACATCACTCCCAGCTGTCCGAACTAGGAGCCTGAGCCGGTAGAGGGGAACCCACAGAGAGGGTTGTCAGTTGGGTCTAGACTGTCTGCTGATTGCAGATCCTGAGAGCAGGAAGAGCCAACCACCTCTCTCAGGAGCCAAGGATGCTGCTGCTGCTGCTGCTGCTGCTGCTGCTGCTGCTGCTGCTGCTGTTGCTGCTGCTGCGGCTGCTGCTGCTCCTCTCTGGCCCAGACCACTAGCGGCAGAAGCCAGGCGCCAGGTGGCGAACCTTTCCTCAGACCCAGAGGAGCCCGGGCCCGCTCACTTGCAGACGCTGACCCACTCGGTGATTCTGCATTCTTCGCAGACCACGAAGCAGCACCAGTGGAAGCGGCAGTGGCAGCGCTCACTGCGCGTCTGGCGCAGGATGTTGTGGCCGCGGCCACAGCACATGCTGCCGCAGCCGTCGGGGCCCGAGCTGCTCTTGTTGCACAGGCGGCCCCACAGTGCCCGCCGAGTCCAGGCGAGGCTCGCGCTCACAGAAGTCGGGCGATTTCTCAAAGTAGACCAGGTCGGAGTGGCTGGCCCTTCGGCGCAGCCCTGGAGTGCCGGGAGCTGGCGAGGGTGCCCCGGCGGGGCCGGCCTCCAGCTGGCCACCGTTGCGGTTGTGCGGCCGGATGAGCGTGGCGCGGTGGAAGCGGTTGCGCAGCAGCGCCCCCACGGCACGAAACTCGGGCGTCACCTGCCAGCACGTCTTGAGCTGGCAGCTGCCTGAGGTGCCATGGCACTTGCACTTCCGCCGCATGTTCTCCATCACCGCCTGCAGAGGGAGGCACCGAGAGGGCGTGAGGCTGGCAGCCAGCGTCCCGGCCCTCCTCCGGCCACAGAGGCTGGGAACCGGCTCCCATTGTACAGGAGCAAATACTGAGGTCTGAATCTGGGCCTGAGAACTTCTTCAGGCCCTTCTGCAGGCCTCCCACCCACCTGGGGGAATTCCCTCCTTCGAGCTCCTTCCTTCCTCCACAGCCTTTCTAGCAACTGCAAGGGGGCCCTTTGGGCTTGGGGGTTCTTGCTTCCTGAGCCCCGGGGATCCTAAATCTTCAGGGAAATTCCCTCTCCTTTCCCTGGAGCAAGGAGAAGCCTGCTCACCTACATCCCAACCCCAAAGCCTTTGGCCTCCCTCCAGGTGGTTGAGAAGGGCCCCTTTCCGCGGCCACCCAGCCTCCAGCTGTGCCCTGCAGCTCTTTGCGGAGGGCGGGGGTTGTGGGGGGGAAGGGACCAGGTGTGAGGGAGAGGACAGGAGCTGAGGAGATAGCCCCCTCCTGTTGTATCAACTCGAGCTTACTCTGTTCACACAGACAACAGGCACCAAAGCATTCCCCGAATGCAGAACAGAACCCAAACAGCCAAATTGTCAGCCCTGTGGGAGCAGACCAGTTTCCCAGGGAAGCCTACTTGCCACTCAATCTTGGTGCTCAATCTCCTCCCAAGGAACCCCTTAGTGTTACCCTCATAGACACCCACCCGGGGGTTGTCCTCCATATCCTCCACCACCACCACCCCCTTCAAATACTACTTTTTTTTTTTTTTTTGAGCTGAGGATCGAACCCAGAGCCTTGCCCTTGCTAGGCAAGCGCTCTACCACTGAGCTAAATCCCCAACCCTCAAATACTTCTAAGGAAAGCAAAGATCTGAGGTCTTCAAAACTGCTCTGGATATTGAAGGGCTTCACAGCCCACATGTGTATGTAGCCTGTGGTGTCAGCAACACGTGGGAACACGCCCCCATCCCACCCACCCCCAAGCTTCCTTAGGCCAACCGCTCCAGAACATCTGCTTCCCACAGTCTGCAGCCATTAATTAACCACTTTAACAAGGACAAGGAGGAGGCCCTGTTGGTCCCGGCTGGGGTGGTATCAGGAGCTTGGGAAAGGAGCCCCATGCACAGGGCAGGGCTGGGTGGGAGCTGGATGGGACCTGAGGGTAAAACATGCCTCATTTCACCCTCCCTCTAAGCCAAGATGGAAACTGCTGAATCAGCTGCAGAGGGGCAGCTGATGGACTGGAGTGGGCTAGGAGGCCAAGAGGAAAGGAACGTATGGTGAGAGGAAGCCAAGCAGACCGAGAGGGTCAAGAGGAGACATGAGCTCCATTGACTGTGGATGGAGCCCACCTCTGTCACTTCCCCAGCGCAAGCAAGTTTCTCCATCATTCTGTGCCTTGGTTTCCAGATCTGAGCACATACTTATAAGAGTGTTGACATCATAGGTAAGTAGTAGGTAGGCTGATAGCTCAGGACAAATGCCTAACGCATGGTAAGGTGTGATAAATTCAATCTATTGTCCTTTTCCTCCCTTCTGTGTCTATGCGTCTCTGTGTGTATTATTATTGGTGGTGTCACTTTTACCCGGAGGAACTTTAAGGTAGTGTGAGCATTCCAGAAAAAAGAGGTCCTCAATCAACAGGAATCCCCTGCTGGGAGACTGAACAGAAAGCTCAAGACTGGTGATCTCAGGTTCCTAGAGCTAAGAAACATTTAGAGCTGGGTACGTGATGGGTGGTCTTGTTCAATGTTCTGAACAAGTAGGAGGGGACTGTGGCAGCTCAGGTCCTGAATGCCAGCCTACACCTTTCTCTGTTGGTCATCAGAGAAAATGGGAGGAGCAAGTTGTTACGCATGGGGCAGTTTCAGCTCTATTTCCCAGGTCCACTGCAATGCTCCAGCGCACAGTAGGAGGACCCCACAGCATTTTGCTGGGTGAATTAAGAAAGGGCTGTGAGGTTACTGAACTGGGAAGATAGGGTGATTTCTAGGAGGAGCTACCCGGAGTGGATGCAGAGCCTGCTTAGCAGTGGAGCAGTGACCGTGAATCTCACCTGCCTGCCAACACGGTTGTTGTGGAGTCTCATGCGGGCGTGAATGTCTCTATGAGGCTCCCGGGAGTCCAGAAAGTCCTTGGAGAAACGTTCTCCGAAGCCCACATCCGGGCTGCAGCCACCCCACTCCCAGGAGTCCTGCAGGCCTGGGCTGGCAGGGGGCAGAGCAGGGTGTTCTGGGACCCCGTGGCTCAGGCCCTTACCGCGCTGCAGCGCGTCCAGCTGCAGGCGGTGCAGCTTCCGACGGAAGGCTTCTTCGTCCCCACGCCTGGAGGCGTCGCAACCGCAAGCCTGTAGTTTACCCAAGGCGCATGCGTTGGACACTGCGTGCACCACCCCGGCAGCTGCTATGGCGTAGGCGAAAGCACTCTCTCGAAAACCTGTGGCAAGGGGTTAGAGAGATATCTCAGCGCTTAAGAGCACTGGCTGCTCTCCTAAAGGACCCGTGTTCAAATCCCAGCACCCACAGGCAGGTTTGCAACTGTCTAAACTCCAGTTCTCGGGGATCTGACACCTTCACACAGACGTACATGCAAGCAAAATACCAATGCACATAAGATAAAAATAAATCATTAAGGAAAAAGAAAACCTGTGGCAAGACACTAGGAAAACATGGTAGGAAGGCTGAGGATATAGTTGGATGTAGATGGCTCACTAGTATACTGTGAGATTCTAAGGGGGTGTAGTGGGAATGAGGGGGGCAGGAATTACACGCCCTTCTCTTTTTCATTAATACCTCCTTAGCAAGCTTGGAATTTGCATGTCTAGATCTTTCCTCCAGGGCAGAAAGTGCCTGGCAAACACATTCTTTTTCAGATCAGGAACTTAATCTATTACCTTTCGCGGTGATATCTGTAATTTTAAAATAGCCTGGAGAAAGAGGCAAGTGTAACCCAAGGAGTAAATTACAAGCAATGGAATTCCAGACCCCAGGAGATGCCAGTGGGCAGCAGGCTAAGATCCTGTACCCCAGACTGTGGGCTGCTGTGTGCTCACTTTAGGCTGAGCCTGGTACCCTCCCTCTCTGGTGGTTTTCATCCTGGTCTACAGAACATGGCTGAAAGAAGTGAGGACCCTCTCATATTCTGGCCAGCCTGTCTACTTTGTCTTGAGTCTGCTGGTACCTACTGAAGGGTGGTACAGGTGAACCCAGTGTCCTAAGTGGCATCTGGCATGTAGCAGGCAGGGTTGCAAACTGAGTGGGAAGACAGATTCTGCTTCTCATTAGAGGCTTAGGAGGCAAAAGAACTCTCTCTGATTGAGACACTCACAGGGCCCTGGGATGTGCTAGCCTGGCCCAGTGCCTGTTTGTCCTGTTTCCCTCTTGGGTACCCCAGCCTTAGCCATCTCCTGAGAGGGCCCTGGACCTCTACCAGGAGAGGCCTACTCAAAAAGGTAGGTCCAGCTCTCAGATCTACAGGCTACTTCTTGCTTATTCTCCATTGAGAAAGTACTAGCTAGAACCTAACCTCTGGACCCTGGAGACAGCAGGCAATGAGAGAAGCCAGAAGAACTGCCTTCACAAACTAAGGAATCTATCTGTGCCATAGACCCCTGTGGAAGAAACTCAGCATGTGTCAGGAGGGTGATGGCCTTGGAGAATACCAGGGGTTCGGAAGAAACAGGATCCTCCCACTCCAGCCTCAAAGACTAGGATGACACGTTCTCAGAGAGGCTTTACAGGCTCTAGAGAGCTATCTAGGACTAGATAGAACTCCTAGCTCATTCCTGCCCTACACCGCAAAGCTATCTCCTCTTCTTGCCCAGACAAATGATAACAAAGATTTCATGGGGTTTTTTTTAGCAGCTAAGATCTGATTTCTGCAATCATATTGCCAGGGTTTCAAATCTTGGACCTTCTACTGACCAGTTGTTAATAACGGTATGACCTTGGCCAAGAAACTTAATCTCTTTGTGCCTCAGTTTCCTTCTCTGCAAACAAGTGTTATCATTACCTAGCTAACTGTTGTTCCAAGAATTGAAGGAGTTATTAAATTTAAAATACTTAGAATGGTGTCATACTCATAGCAAGTACTGCATAAACATTGCTGTTATTAATATTAAGACCTTCGTGCAATTCTGCTACATTTTTAATTTACATCATTGTTTTTTGTTTCACCCTGATCAAAGACAGAGCCTCGCAGCTCATGACCCATGTCTAGAACAAATCATTTGGATTGGTGGAAGCCTACAAAGCAGATTCTCCCTCTTTATTACTCTTTCTAGCTCAGGACATGCTGGTAACATTTTTCTTTTTTTATAAGGGGCATAGCTAGGACCAGACAGGAGGGGATGAAGATTGATCTGCAGCCTTCAAAGGGGATCTTGGAACTTGGCACAAGCTTCAGGGGAGCAGAAACTGCTGTGAGCTGGTGGAGCCTAAGGGTAAAGAGTAGACCCAAAACTCCAGGACATGCACCCTGCATTTATCCCCTGCCTTTTATCTTTGGAGCTCTAAGCATGCCTCTTACTGCTGCGAGAGTCATCAGCCTGTCTGTTTTAGGACACATGACAATACTCAGACCTCCAGAGGCAGCCTAGACCTCAACACCATCCCCTCAAAACACGAACCAACACACACACACACACACACACTGCAAACTTGGAAATCCCAAAGCCGCAGAGATTATGGAAGTGAGCAAGCCCCCACTTCGCTCTTTTCACCTCCCAGGGCCAACAATTTTCTGCTGAGGGACATGGGCTCCAACTGAGTCTTCCTGCTGAGAAAGAAACCCAGCTATCCCAATTTCCAGTTCCTATGACTGTATACAGTCTTGGCATCAAGTCTATAGGAGTATTCAGGGACAACTATATCTTCAAGATTTTGCCATGGTGAAGACAGGCATGGAAGAATCTGGAAAAAAATGTAACTCACAACCTTAGAGAGTACCCCATGCAACTTAAGATGCCTTCCCACTACATGTTTCTGACAGCTGTCACAGCCATGTGTGGAGGTGACCAGGGCATGCATGGTCACTCTTTCTTTGCTCTAAGCATCCAGGCTCAGAGAAGTCCTGCCCACTGGGTCTGCCCCAGCTCCCATTCAGGGCCCCAGTTTCGGTCTTGGCCCCAACCGTCTGGGCAGATGCAGGCACTGTGCCATCTGGCCAGCTGGAGGGGGAAAAGGGTGGGGCCATAGCCAGCTGGGCTGCCCGGAGCGGGGAGGGGAGGGGGCTTGTTAAGATGCACAATTAGCCGCCCTGCCTTTGATCTGGGACAGAGACTGCCAGCATCTAAGTGGAGTCAGCTGCTACTATAGGCCGCAGCCAACGGCCAGGAAGGGGGCCGGGGGAGTAGGCTTGGAGGACAGGGCAGTATGAAGAGAAGATGATTTAAGGGCCAGTGGGAACAAGGAGGGGCCAGAGAAGCTTAAGCTCTGCCCATTCAAGTCACAGAGGGAGGAGGGGAGAATAGAGGTCTGGTCCCCATTCACTCCTTGCAAATCATCTATGCATGCTCCTAAGCCTGGGTGGTGGGGGAGAGAGAGAGAGAGTCTTGTGCATGTGGGAACAGTTAGGCATGATACAGAATGGATATGTTTACATAAACATAGGTGTGTATGTTCTTCACTTCTTGGAGTACTTGGAGTATACTCTCAATGCCCCAGCTCACCTCTGGGCATGGTGGGCACTGGCCTGGTAGTTTGGGATACAGTATAGAAGAGAGTTGGGCAAGAGCTCTAAAGTCAGGTGGACTGCGTGGAGTCCTGGCTCTCCTGCTCATTTATAAGCGGTGTGACTAATAACAAATTACCCAACCTCTCTTAGCTTCATCTGTAAAGATAATAATAGGACCTACCAAGTGGGGACCATTTGAGGACCCCAAACATGGATACCATGTTTTAGTACAATGCCCAACACATACTACGTGCTTAAGACATGTTGGCTAATTTATTGGGATGTCATCAAAATACTAGGGCTTTAGATGACCCTGAGATACGATTATCTGTGCCTCAGTTTCCCTATCTGAGTGTCACTACATTCCCCACCCCCGGGATGCCTGCTCTGAAAACCATATTCTCTGAAACAGTGAAGAAAGAAGGAACAGGCTCTGGCTACTCTAACTGCTGATTTTTCCTGGGCTGGGGTCCTGGCTTGCTGGAGGATGGCAGGTCCCTTCTTTACATTCATTCCAAATGTAGCTGAGCCTTAGGGCCAGCAGCACCTAACAGTGGCAGCTCCCTGGACCGGCTTTGTGAACCTACCACACTCTACTCTAGTCTCTCCCGATCTCTCACACCTGACACCCTAGGACTTGAGCCCAGGCCCTTTGAACCTCCTTCCTCAAATCTCCTTGCCCTTGCCTCCTGAGGGACTGATGGAGGATTCTCTGTTCATCCCCTAACAGGTGTTATGGCCAGCTCCCGGGGCGGGCAGGGCAGTCATCAACCTATCTGGGTTCATAGTACAAGATGCTGAGGGCATGGGTGCCCTTGTCCCTCAGGTCATTGTTGCCCTTAGGGCTGGGCAAAGAAGCTAGCATGATTTTAGGGCCCTCTCACAGTTCCCCCCCCCCCCCCCCCCGCCACTCTGTCAAGCCCCCTGGAGACTCCTGTGCTTGTCCCCATTTGTCCTCTGGACTGGAGCAGCTCTCTTTGGTTAGGTAAAACCTGGTTGTATTCCTGGGCATTCTCCTCACCTTTACCCTCCGCCCTTCCTTAGACACATCTGTCCAGTTCAGTCTCTCTTTGGGAAGGTTTCAGGAGGATGGTGTGGCAGTAACAGCACTACCGTAGGGAAACCTAAGGAACCCCCACTTACCCTCAGTAGTCCTTGAAATTAATTATGCCAGAATATATTTTAAAAGAACTTCCTTGGCAGCCTGGATCAGAAGGGTCAGCTGCTGATAGTACACTGGTGTGTGTGTGTGTGTGTGTGTGTGTGTGTGTGTGTGTGTGTGTGTGCAGAGCCAGGTCGACAGGCTCCACACCGATCACGATGAGATAGAGGAAGGAACCAGATAGCCAGGGGCTGGCCTCCACCAAGAGTTGCCTGCTGGGATTCAAATTTAGTGAGTCCTGGCGAAGAGGGCCTAGAAATGGACCCGGAAATGAGCCCAAAGGAGCTAGATATGAGGGCAGGCTCGGTGGCAGTGAAGAGGCAAAGGGGGTTGGGAGGATGGCAATTGTCTTTCCAAAAGCCCAGAGCTGTCCCCACTAAGAAGGGAGAGGTAGAAATGAGGTGTTGCAACGGATGGGGGGGGGGGGCGGGGCAGAAGCCACTGAGGTAGGGCGGGGTTCCTAGGCCTAAGGAGAGAACCCAGCCCCAGTGGCTGGCGGAGTCCTGGAGCCACAGTCCCGCCCCCTCTCAGCACTAGGTGCCGCCCCGCCCTGGCTAGCCCTGGCAAGTCTCCCCCTCCACCCCTAACCTCTCTCCCCACCGTCCCCCCAGCTCACCTCCCGCTTATTAAACTGCAGGTGAACCCAGATCACCTGGCCCCGCGCCAAACCCGCGCGGCTCCAAACTCGCCCCTAACCTCCAAAGACCCCAGGTCCTTCACCGGGTGGCAGCCGCCTGATTGGAACCCCATCACGACTCCTGGATTCAGGCTAGAGAGATCACCAGGACTTGGGGCAGGTGGGGCGGGACCCTGAGGCCAGGGAGAGGACTTAAAGAGTTAGCCCAGGTTCGCCTCTCTGGTGGTGGCAGGGAAAAGACCCTCAAAGCCTGCGGGGCCACCAGTGTACAGAAGTTGAGGCTGGAGCTCAGGAAGAAAATGCAGCTGTGTGAGGAGAGTAGGTGACCTAGCAACCCCCCGGAGTGGCAGAGGGTGGCTCTAGGGAGGCGGTGAGCACCGGTCTGGCCCAGCTGGAGCCTGGAAGATGCTGAGACCTGTCTGCCACTTGGTGTCAGCAAGCGCGGGCGGTGAGGAGTGGGTGGTGAGGTGTCGTGCAGAAGGAGTGGAGCATGCTTGCGGGCAGGGGATCCCTTGCAGAAATGTCCCCCCACCAACTGTCGGGAAGGGATGATCTGACTGTGCGGGGCTAGAGGGATGCGAGCGCGGGGCAAGGTGTGTGTGTATTGGGGGGGGGGGAGTTGCTCTCGGAGAGCAGCGGGGAGCAGTCTGCTGCGGCCCGCGGGGATTAGTTCGCGGCTGCATGCCGCCACACGCGTCGGGCTGGGCTCGGCCGGGTAGAAACAGCGCCCGAGGCGTGCGGGGGAGGCAGGAGGGAGCGCGCAGGGGCGGGGCAGCGGCCTGGGGCTGAGCAGGGGGAGGCTGAGGTGTCCCCTAACTTGGGGGCCCAAGGAGTGCAAGCACGGGTCCTACTAAAAGGGAAACCAACCCTGATTAAGGTTCTTTCTGCAATTGGGACACATTAAAGCCTAGGTCCCCACAGAAGCCCTAGGCATTAAGGCCATGCCCCCTCCTCCTCCACTACCAACTAGACTCGCTCAAAGCCTAAGGAACCAGGGCTACCAGGTCTCCTCATTGTCCTGACAAACAACTCAGACAAGAAACTATACCCAGTTAGACAAACCCAAGCTGCAATCTTGCCCCAGAGACCTGAGTCAAGGCCTCGGCCAGGAGGTCAGTGAGAGTTGAAGCAAGCAGTGAAAGGACCTGCCAGCCACAGCTTGGCCGTTCTAGGGAGTGTCCAGGTGGGCTTGGGTTATTCAGAAGTTGGGGACAGAGAACAGGCAGTGTAAATGGAGGAAGGTGCCAGGGATATTTTCTGAGTCTGAAGCATGAGGTATGGAACAGAGGGGATACGGTCTAGTGGTCAGGCATGGAGTCCACCACCCTCAGTCAGAGACACTTCCAGCCCATGTTTCTGCCCCCATTCCGGATACTTTTCTCAGACCAGAAAGAACATGGCTTGCAGAATACAGGGGTGTGAGGAGACGCCACCTTGAGCGTTCATTAGGGATAGCTAGCAGGTTCTGGGGTACAGGTCCCGAGTGGGAAGGGCAAGAGTTTAGAATGGGGAGCAGCTACCTCTACTGAAGATGGGACTCTCGTAGGGGACTTTGTTCCGAGTCTCCAGGCTGGAACAGTTCCAGCGCTGGTCCCGGAACTGATGCTGGCACTCGTGGATGGCG
Organism: Onychomys torridus; assembly: GCF_903995425.1. Lineage (NCBI taxonomy): Eukaryota > Metazoa > Chordata > Mammalia > Rodentia > Cricetidae > Onychomys > Onychomys torridus. The sequence continues at coordinate 59,008,934 of NC_050465.1, read as the reverse complement.
ATCTGGATGCCCTGGATAGCAGAGGCGGCCACGTCAGGGTGACGCACGCACACCTCCATCTGCCGCCGGCTCAGGCCGGGCAATGTGAGGCACACTGTGTTGGCGTTGAGTACAGGCTCTGGGGGTAGGCGGAGGCCCAGGATGTCGTTGGGTGCTGACCTGCAGGCATATGGGGTGGGGTGGATAAGCGTTTTGTGGGAGACTGTGAGGGCCTGTTTAATAACACACATTCTGTCCCACAGGCCATAATCACTCTACCCCAACTCCTGGTTCTTAAGGTTGGGCCCAGGAATACATGCCTTTCCTCATCCACTCCAACACAATCCACCCAGCTGCACACCCATGAAGGTAAATATATGAACTCGGTATTTTAGAAGTTCATCCCCAAGCACATATGCCTCAAAGGGTGCCCCAGGAGTCTACCCCAAAGCCAGGCTTCAGCAACTAGCATTGCTTCCTTCCGACATGCTCCTGCACACATAATGGAGGAAGCATTTACCACTTACACACTTCATCAGACAAGCACGCACACAGAGGCACATTCACACATATGCTTGTCCTAACATACATTGGCCCATAAGCTCTCCAAGTTACACTATATTTATGCAAACTGCTGGTTGCCCAACCTAGCTTACGGGAACACACACACACACACACACACATACACACACACACACACACACACACACACACATACACACACACACACACACACACACACATACACACACACACACATACACACACACACACATACACACACACACACATACACACACACACACACACACACACACACACACACACACACACACACACACACACACACACACTTTGCCTTTCAGCATCAGTCTCTCACTTGACCCCACCTGAGATGGGGAAACCCCCTTCTACCCCTCTTTCCTACTCCTGTATGGGATGATCCAAAAGGGGCAAGGAGGCAGTTTGAACTTATTCTTGGAGTGGGGGTGCATTGCCCCCAGGGTGAAAAGAACTCGTAGCTGGCACTTATTCCCAAATACCCACCTCCGGACCTAGCTACCATCACCCACCTGGGCACTGCCCTAGCTCCCTGGACTGCCCATATCCTGTCACCAGTCCAACCTCTTCCTTGAAGGTAGCTCGCTAACTTTGATTGGACACCAGTACTTTTCCTGTGACCCTGTCTCCCCGCTCACTCCAGGGTCCCTTCCCCAGCAAGAGCACCGGGAGCGGCCCCCGGGGGTCCTAGCTCTCCAAGAGGGCGGAGCATGAGGTGAGGGCTCACCTGGGCACAGCGGCAGCCAGCAGCAGTAGGAAGAACAGGAGCGCCCAGAGCTCAGGCCGCGGCTGGGGCCGGGGTGGGAGCCGCAGCCAGGGGTGAGGGTGGGCGCTGCCCATGGCGCGCGGGCCTTGACAGGCCACGAGTGGGGGGCTCACAGCCCGGTGGGACTGGCGAGCCAGGGTCGCCGGCGCATGATCGGCAGGGGTGGGGCGGCTGCGACACACAGCTCCTACTCAGGTCACGGCTCCCGCAGCAGACGGCGCCCGCCTCCCCGCTCCATGGGGCAGCGCCCCCGGGCACCGCCCTCGGGGGGGTGGATGGGGAGCGGGCGAACCGGGCACCTCCTGGCACTGGGGTCCAGGGAATTTCCCGAGGCCCCCTTGCGACAACTCCTGGTTTCTCTAGAGGGTAGGGGGGGGGCCCGGAGGTGCAGCGGGCTGGGGACTCGAGGCCAAGGTGCTGGGGAGCCCCCCCCCCAGCGCCGCGCTGCGAGCCTGCGCTTCTGAGGGTGTGCAAGGCGGGCGCGGTGGGGGCGGTACTGTCTGGCCCAGCCCCACCGCCTGGAGAGTGAGTGACTGTCCTGGCTCCAGGAGCTCTGCCCCCCCCCCCATGTAGTGTCTAAGGGTTCTACCCCAAGTGACGTCACGACAGGGGGTGGCGTGCTCTCGTCCCCGAGGCCACTGAGTCCGTGGTGTGTGTGTAGGGAGGGGGGGCGTGCAGAGGGTGAAGGAAGGAGAGGTACTTGTGTCTTGGCTCTTGGCACCCTGCACCCTGAGATGTCGGGTGCTGGTCTGTGTGTTAACCAGAGGTGTGTGTGCCTCACTGAAGCTGAAACACAGCTGCAGGGGAGTGTCCCACCCCACCCCAGCACACACCTGCGGGGCTGCAGGGGAGAGGCCGAGGCCCCTCGGTTTGGCCTTCTCTGCTTCTAGAGGGACTTCCCCTAGCTTGCCTAGAGAGACAGGTGTGTGTGTGTGTGTGTGTGTGTGTGTGTGTGTGTGTGTGTGTGTGTAGGTCCTGGAGAGGGGTTTGGCCACCTCTGGCTTTCCCTCTGCTTTGCCCTGTGACCTTCCAAAGGCTCTCTTGGAGTCACACTCCATCTCTTATGAAATGAGTAGTGGAGGGGCCACTTCATCTAGTCAGTGAGCCACCGGAGGCAGAAAGGACAGGACTCTAGGAAATGCGTGTTGGGACCTAGGTGCCTCGGGATGGCTCTAGCTAACAGGAGTAGGGATTAGAGAACCTTCTAATCAGAAGTGGGCAGTCAGAACATTTTATTCAGAAACACTCCCCTCCCCCTCTTTTTTTGTTTCACAAGAAAATACGGAGGCCCAGAGAGGGCCGTGACTTAGGTAAAGTCAAACAGCAAATTAGACAAAGCACTAAGGTGGATTGACTTCTGAGTCCCACCACACCAGCGTGTCCCCTACATGATAAGCAGCTTGCTGTTGCCCAAGGATGCTTTGAGACACACCCTAGTCCTGGCCCTGGTCCTAAAGGGCCTGTCTGAATAGTCCCCTGGGGTCCCTTCCTTGTCTCAAAGCCCTGGTTGAACACTGGTCTCTGCTTAGTATAGGGCTTGTGTCTGTGACCAGGGAAGGGTCTGAGAACCAGAGGCTTTGGTCTTGGGTCAGGACAACACGTCTGACTCCTGCTCTGTCTTCAGCATGGTCCTCTGTGAAATGGGCACAAGTCTCCCATTTCTATACACCCACATCCCTCACATCCCAGGGCCTCCTCTCTCTGAAGAGAGGCCCTCCTGGCTTGAGAAGAGAACTCTCATGGCCTCTGGGCTCATGGACAAAGAAAGGGGGCCCATTCCAGGAATTGACCATCCTCGGAGAATTGAAGGGGAGGTGCCTTTCTTGCCCCCAGACTGTCAAGTGGTGGGGGTGGCCTGAACAGCAGCAGGCTGGTGACATGCTCTCCCTCCTCCCCCATCTCTGCCGGCAGCCATCGCAGCTGTCAGGAATTAAGAGCTTGGAGCTGCTGGGGGTTGGGGTGGGACAATGAGAGAGCAGTCTGGCTGGGCAGCAAGAAAACAGCCAGAGGCAGGAAGCAGCCGGTGTCACCAGAGCCTCGTTTGACCCTAGCCACCCGGCTGCCCTCCCAACTCTCCCCCACCATGGTGCTGCAGGATCAAACCAATCACCTGATCCTGCAGTAGGGTCTGACACAGGAAGGAGGCATAACCCCAGGATAGGCATCTGCAGGTTGGAGAATCAAGTTCCAACTGGCTGTTGGAGAAACTGAGGCCTAGAATAGATTTGGGATAGACTCCACCCAACCCAGGCAGTGAGGCCATATTCAAGGTGCAGACCTCCTTGTTCCTCACCCAGTGCTCACCTTAATGTATCCCACACTTGAAGGAGCATATATATCCCCTGGGGTAGACTATTGTGGGAATATTGATTCTAGGTCCTAAGGTACTGAATCAGCTTTTCCCAGGCACAAGGCCTGGGGATCTTCATTCATAACCATCTCCCAAATGTTTAGGGGAAACCACCTTTGGAAAATGCTGTTGGCCTGGAAAGCAGCTGGCTGTTTCTCCTTTTGGCTTCTGTCTGAGGAAGGAGAGGAAGGGTCTCTGCGTCAGGACCCATGAAACACAGAGGTGCAAGGGGAGAAAGGATTTTCCCCACTTTGGAAACTCTGGAAGGTGACTACTGGTGCCTGTAGCCTGTGCCTCCATCTTTGGTCTTGCCCGAGGTCATGAGGCCTGCCTAGCAATGCCCACATGCATAAGTGACAGACTTTGGCCTATGTGTAGATGAATCTTGGTGTGCATCTGGGACCCTAACCTGGATGACCTATGCCATTGCCAAGCCTCTACCAGCACCAGCAGCCCCCAGTCTCCACCCCAGACCTGCCCTGCGACCTGGCCTTCAGCCCAGCCCCAGCCCCCGCAACCGCCTGCCAGAGACCACAATTACAGGGGCCACTGGGGGTGGGGGTGGGGAGCTAGGAGGATGAAAGGCAGCTAGAGAATGATTCCAGCTGTAGCAGCTCTGGGGGAGGTCTCAGGGAGGGAGGGCTGGGGGAGGCACAGGGTGAGAACAGGTGGGACCCTCACAGCCCCAGCCTAGCCCAGTCTAGTCCTGCTCTGTCTGGATGCTCAGTTGGAGAAGTTGGTCTGGGTGAAGAAGAGAAGGAAGATCTCTAGATGGATAAGGGGCCCTCCTTCCTGTTGACCCTGCCTCAGCAAGGTAAGGGGAAGCAGTTTACTGTTTCCATGTCTCCAACTTCCTAATGTGTGATGCTCAAAGGGAAAGAGAGATGAGCTGGGAGTCTTGACCTCCGACTCACCTCATCATAGGCCCTTCCACTCAGCCTTCTCACCCATCTGCTATGTTCTGCCTTTTCCTGATGTGGTCACACACCACACACATCTGGGGTGCCTCTGTGCTCTTCCCCTTTGCCCAAGTTCCACATGTCCCCCACCCCTCAGCCAGCAGGGGACCTTGCCTGTGCCTGGGGCTGAGCAGCTGGGCAAGCTAGGGGAGGGGATGTCAGGGGGTATTTCTGAGCTCTGTCTCTCACCCCATCCTCAGACAGCTGGGCCAGAGCACAGCGCCATCTCTGCGCTTACAAAGGAGCAGGCTCATGACCGCCAACCATGGCTTCCTGTTCTGCATCTTCACTTTTTAAGTTAGGGAGTTCCCAGCCCCCTGTGGGACTCGGGTCTTAGACAATGGATCCCTGCCATGTGACTAGCAACTTAAAGACCTGAACAGAGCTGGGTGGTGGTGGCACACACCTTTAAGCCCAGCACTTAGGAGGCAGAGACAGGAAGATCTCTGAGTTTGAGGCCAGCCTGGTCTACAGAGCTGGTTTCAAGATAGCCAGAATTACACAGAGAAACCCTGTCTAGAAACACCCCTCCCCAGTCTGTTCTGTACTCTCACCGTGTGCCAAGAAGCTCTCAGACTTCTGCCCAATTTTGTGATGGGGTCACTGAGGCACAGATAGGTTAGCTGCTTAGCTGCTTAGCTGCTTAGCTGACTTGGCCAGGGCCCTTTTTAAAAAATATATATATATATATATATGTATGTGTGTGTGTGTGTGTGTGTGTGTGTGTGTGTGTGTGTTTTACCTTCTTTTCAACCTACTTGGAGTGGTGTTGATTCATATGGTCTGCTTTTCTGGCACATAGAGGAAAATACTCAACACCCCCCCCCCCCCCATCATCCATCTCATCTCAGAACACCAGACCAGAACCAGGAAGTCATAGAGACACAGACTGGAGTCCCAGTCCAAGATCTGGTTAACCTAGAGGTTCCAGACAGCCTGAAACCCCAGAGGCTTGACCTAAGCTGTCCGTGGGTCTCCAGTCCTGCCATGGGGGGGCTTCCTGCTCTTGAATTCCCCAGACATCCTTCTCTGGCAGCCTCCGTCCTTAGAGAAGTTGGACTTGGAGGCCCTCTGGTGGTCTATTTGTGAAGTACAAGACATTGAAAAAGCGCTGGACTGAGCGGGCATTGTAAGCGCCTGGGTTGACTTTCATAGTCTGCATCAGACTTTGGGTCTGCATTGGGAAAAAAGGGAAGGGAAGGGAAGGAAGAGGGAAGAGAAAGGAAGACAGGAGAAGGGAGGGGAGGAGAAGAGAGGCACAGCAGCAGCACCCTCCCAGAGCTCTGGGAAAGGCAGATCTGTGGATATAAACTCCACCCTCAGAGCTTTCCTTTCCTGTACCCCCCCAAGGCCATTTCTACTCTCCCTCTTGGAAAGTTAGAGTCTGCTTCTGTCAGGAGGTTCTGAGTTCACATTCTCAATGAGATTGCCCTGCAGCCCAGGCGTTTGATGGAAGAAACACAGAAGGGAAGCCACAAATCCCCCCTTCTTCTTCCACAGCCTGACATCCCCTGTCTACCATGATGCTTGAGGGCCCGGCCCAGATAGACAGACCATCCAGTGGGAGTAGATGGAAGCCAGCATTAGTGTCTGTCCTGAGGTCCCTTCCTCTGTTTCACTTAAAGAAAGAACTCTGCCCCATCCCCTGTGGTCTTAGAAATCTGTCAATCTTTCATAGTATCGTGTTTTCGCGGGAACTAATCAGTGTCTTCCTTGGGATTAGAATTGAGGAGGCTTTTACAAATATATTGTGTGTGTGTGCATTCATGCTTTGCCTGTATGTATGTTTGAGCAACATGTGGATATCTGGTGCCTGCAGACCCAAAGAAGGCATCTGGTCCTTTGGAGCTGGAGTAAAGGATGGTTGCGAGCTACCATGTGGATGATGGGAAGTTAACCTGGGTCCTCTGGAAAAGCAACAAGTGTTCAGTTTCTCCAGCCTAGGGATCCCCTTCAAAACAAAAACAAAACAAAACAAACAAATAAAAAAAAAAAAAAAACCCACTCCTAAGCATGTAGGCCCAAAGCTGTCATATAGAGAAAATGTCCACAGGGAGAGGATGAGGATGGTAGACAGACACGGTGAGCTGAAATAATAGACACAGAGGTTAGGGACTGAGGAATAAGAGACACAGAGGGGGTGGAGGAGAGACAGCGGGACCTGTAGTGACGTCACTTAAGTCCGTGCATTCAACTCAGCTGTGGCTGAAAGCGGACTAAATTCTGTAATTCCCTTTGACCTAGTCTGACAGTCAGATGTCTTCCCTTGCAGTCAGAGCTGCCCCAGACCTGCAAAACAACAACCCTCTACCCCTACTCCCACAACAACTACCCTTTGTGAAACATAAATTTGGCATAATTTGCCAAACGCCATGCTAAGTGTTTTTCCTATCTTAAGAAAAAGAAACCCTCCCAACGTGTCTCTCTGAGGGTGTGGGATGGGTCAAGATGGCTGCATCTTCTTATTCTTTCCTCCCGCTGCTAGGCAGTCTGTTTCCCCTGGCCTGACTCTGTGATCTGTTCCAGCCAAGAGAGAGCAATAGTGATATTATGTAACGTCCATGGCTGGCCTCTCAGAAGACAAAATCTGCCTGGAGGCTCGACATGCTCTTTTCTTGATGTCTTTCTACCTTCAGGCCACCACACAGGGAGAAAGCCCAAACCAGCCACACAGAGACCCACCTGAGTCCTTAGGCATGGAAACAAAACCCCAAGAACTGCCCAGACCAGCACATCTTCACGCAGAATGACCCCAGGCACTCCACACCAAAGTGCCCTCTGAACCAGACCCCGGAGCTGAGTTCCGACACATAGTTGTCCAAGGAGGATACTGAGTAGTTAGTTACTTAGAGGCTGTTGTTACTTTGCCCTAGATAACTGAGATAGAGTGAGACCACACAGGAAGAGAAAACAGGCCGCACCAGCCTGTGCTACACCAGCTTCAACCCCAATAATCTGAACCAAAGGCCCATACCTTTTCCTGCTTAGCTGCAAGGGGAAAGAGTCCTGCCCCAACTGCAGCGTTCCCACTGGGGGAATATTCCACAGGTGGGCTGTGCACCCGATTCTCTTGGACTGAAGATGAGGGCACAAGCCTCAACTCTAGAGAACCCAGAACTACTCATGTGTCTCTTGACCTCTCACAATCAGCTCCCTGAGGGGAGCCTGCTTTAAAAAAAATATAAGGCTGGATGCCAGACAAGTCCCTGGTACAAGCTTGTTTCCTCTGAGTGTGATTAGAAACACTCACTATACTGGGCAGGCAGTCTGCACAGAGTGTGCGTGTGCATGTGTGTGTGTGTGTGTGTGTGTGTGTGTGTGTGTGTGTGTGTGTATATATGGCCACCAGAAGACAAACTTGGGTGTTGTCTCTTGAATTATTACATTTACTTAATTATTATATATATATATATATATGGAGAGAGAGATTGTGTTGTTCTAGGAATCAATTCAGGTCATTGGGGGAGCACACACCTTTATCTATTGAGTCATCGAGAAGCCCCTTTTTGAGACAATCTTTCACTTGGGAAATCACCAAGTATAGGCCTAGGCCTGGCTAGCTAGCCCCAATGATCTTCTTGTCTCCCTCTCCCAAATGCTGGGATTAGGAATCCATCACCATGTTGGGCTTTGTTTGTTTGTTTGTTGTTGTTTTGAGACAGGGTTTTTCTGTATAGCCATGGTGTCCTGGAACTCACTCTGTAGACCAGGCTGGCCCCAAATTCAGAGATCCGCCTGCCTCTGATTAAAGGCATGTGCGGCCACTACCAGGCCACGTTGGGTTTTTAATGTGAGTGCTGAGGGTGGAACTCAGGGCCAGCCCCTGTGCTTGCAAAGCAAGCCCTTTACCTGAGTGATCTCACAGCCGGCAACAGTCTTTTTAGAGCAATGGGATGGTTAGTTTTGATGGTAACAAAAGCAGGTGTTCCTCGCAAGTAGTTTCATTGTATTTTACAGTTTATAAAGAGCTTTAATCTTATGACCCCAAAAGTCTACCCTTGATTTCCTCGGGAGTCACAGAAACAGACATGATGTCCTAAAAAATGAACACAAAGGCCCAACAACTGAGTACGCCACTAGAAGCTGCTGGGCCCTTTGTGTCCCTTTAAAATGGAATCACTTGTTCTCAAGATTCAGGTGCCTGATGTGGATGGAAATGAACAAAGGAGTGCCGAGGGAGAGCTACAGGGTTTCCAGGACCCCCCTCCCCTGCCTCGGTGGTGGGTGGGATTATAGATTCAGGTCAAAATGTAAGTTCTGTCAGGACCACCTAACTCCCTTCCATATCCTGGCCCTCTAGGAATACCTCCCCTCAAACTGTGCATCCTGTCCTATTGATTTAAATGTCTTTATTGATACTAAAGTCGCCCACCCACCCCAGTAATTCTGAGGAGCACCGTCTCCAGAGGCCTGAGTCTGGATTTTTTATTTCCATCTGGGAGGCCAAAGGGAGTAAGAAGAGCCTGCATAATCCCCCGCAGAGGGCCCTTCTGGGGGATGCTGAAGGAGCAGGGTCCTCAGGCCTGGGCGGGCAGGTGTAAACCTCAAGCTCCCAGCCCCTATAGTTTCCCAAGGCCTAGATATGTATTTTTCCTAGGGAGCAGCTGGGCCCAGACAGCGCCCCCTGCTGGAATCCAGTGGTCCTGCAGATTTGCCAGAGGTGGCTGCGCGCACTTCCAGAGGCAGGCAGGCGGCGAGTCAGAGGCACAGGCTGAGCTCCTTGCGCACGCGGCAGCGGTGGCACTGCACCACGCAGCACCAGTGGAAGCGGCACAGGCAGTTCTCCTCGAGCTGTACGCTCTCCTGACGGTGTCCGCGACCGCAGCACAACAGGTCGCAGCCGCTGAGGTCCGGAGCACTACTGTTGCAGGCGCGGCCGCGCGTGCCGGGCGAGCCGGTGCGCCGGTTGGGGGCGCAGAAGTCGGGCGAGTCGGCGGCGTAGAGGAGGTCGGCTCGGCCGGGAGGCTTGAGCGTGCGGACTGCAGGCAGCAGGGCTTTGCCATCGTTGGTGCCCATGACGCGCGAGGCGCCGTGGAAGCGTTCCAGAAGCCGTGCGCCCACCTCGCGGAACGGAGGCAGCTTCTGCCAGCAGGTGCGCAGCGCGCACGAACCCGAAAGTCCGTGGCACTTACATTCTGTGCGCGTGTGGCTCCTCACCGCCTGCGGGAGCAGAGGGGCGGGGCGATGGGCGGGGCAGAGAGAGGCGTGGGGACCAACGGAAAGCAAAGGAAGGAAGCAGAGGGAGAGAAGGGAGAGCGAGAAAGAAAGGAAAGGAGGGGGGAGGGAGGGAGGAAGTGAGAGGAAGGAAGGAAGGAATGAAGGAAGGAAGGAAGGAAGGGAGGGAGGGAGGGAGGGAGGGAGGGGAGGGAGGGAGGGAGGGAGGGGAGGGAGGAAGGGAGGAAAGGAGATATAGGTAGCCAGGCAGGCAGGCAGGTAGGTACAAGGTTAGAAGGAGAAAATCAAGAAAATGACCGCTCAGAGAGGGAGAAAGGATGACAAAGACGGAGAAGAAAGAGAGTGGCAAGTGGAAACGGTGGATAGAGCAGAGATTCCAGGGTCCAAAGCCAGGGAGCGGGAGAGAATAGAAGGGACGCAGTGGTGAGATTCTCCGTTCTCCCTGGAGTGGGGAGAAGCGGCGGCAGCTGTGGCAGCCTAGCCCTCCTGCCAACCCGGCCTCTTCATTCCTGCCCCTTCTACCCCTCGCGGCCCCAGGCAGAGCTGAGCAGACACAGCCAGCCGCCTGGGCGTCTGTCTCTGTCACCCCTCCCCAATCCTCTCAACAGGTATGTGGGCCTGTCGGGACATTCCTCTCCTGAGCCCCCTCCTCCCTGTCTGCCTGATGCCTTGGGCTAAACCTTAAAGGACACAGAATGTGTGGGGAGGGATGTTCCTCAGCTACTCTAGAACTGAGACAGCAGATGTAGGAGGGTCCACCCGAATGCACTAAGGAGATCAGGATCCAGTACTCTCTTGCTTGCCAGTCTGAAGCTGGGTCTGGGCTCTCCTGGCCTCTACTGACTTCCCACAGTCCTTTCCAAGTCACTTCTTCTAGGCTTTGTTCTAACCCTCACTTCCTCTGGTGCCTCCGCCACCAGACCCCAGACCCTCCCGTGGCTCCTATTCTTTTTTCTCTGTGCAGTTTTGGTGCCTGTTCTGGATCTCGGCTGTAGACCAGGCTGGCCTCGAACTCACAGAGATCTGCCTGGCTCTGCCTCCCGAGTGCTGGGATTAAAGGCGTGCACCACCACCATCCAGCTATGGCTCCTATTCTTAATTTCATCCCTAGCCCTGCTCCTGCCCTGATGTCTACCTCACTTGTCATGTATCAGAGGGATGCCACCCCTTCTTGGGTCTCTACTGGTCCTCAGTACTATTCTAGAAGTGTCCTTTTTGCACCTTGCACACTGTTCCTCTCAGCTCCACACACTCGTGTCCCCTACCCTCTAGACTGGACAGCTCATCGGCCATGTGTATCTGTGTCCTGGCCCAAGTCCCAATCCTCCCGAGTTGCCCCTGTCTGGTTCACTCCCACACGCATCAACACCCTCCTACACATTCACACCTTTACTTGTGCCCATGCTACCACAAATATGCTGCCACCCACACTCTGCCACACCCACTGGCACTCTCTTGCATACTCACACTTCCACACTCGTGCACGACACCTAAAGCTCCTGCCCGTACGCACCAGCCTGCCTGCCTCATTGTTGTGCAGCTGCACCAGTGCCCGGATGTCCCCACGTCCCCGCTTGTGCTGGGCATCCATAAAGAGCCTTGACTTCTCATCCCCGAAGTCCACATCGTCTCCGCAGCCTCCCCACTCCCAGGCCCCGCTGGCATCTGGGGAACCTGTTGGCCCTGGAGGTCCAGGAGTGCCCAGAAGGCCAGAAGGCCTAGGCGGTGCTCGCCCGCGGGGTGCCTGGCATCCACACTGCAGGAGTTCTCCCATGGAACAGGCCTGCGTAACTGCGTGGCTGGCGCCGGCTGCGGTAATCGCAAACACGAAGGCTGTCTCTCTGATATCTGCGGAGGGAGGATGGAGATGAAGCCAGTGACTGCCCAATATGAAAGGGGACCCTCCTCCCCCAGCCTGTCCTGGGCCATCTGGGAGACGGGTGTGGAGGGGCAAGATGGGCAGATCTAGGGGGTAGATCAGGAGACAGGGTTCAAGCAGCCTCCCCAAACCTGCTCCCCCCGCAAGAAGGCACATCCCTCTCCGGGGCCTCTCCCACACTAACCCTGCTGCAAGACGCGCCCAAAGGCCTTGCTGTGACTGGAGCAGTTCCAGCGTCGGAAACGGAACTGGAACTGACATTCTCGGACCCCCAGCCTTGCGCCCCGGGCGAGCTCTGCCACCACTTCTGGCTCTGACTGGCACAGCTCAGCCTGCCGTCCTGCCAGCCGCCTGGCCTTCCTGCAGATGCTGGTAGGATCCATGACCAGGGGGCTACCCACAGCCCTGGGGAGCAGAACAGCAGGTCAGGAGTGGACCTCCCAAAACATAAGAGACCTGGGGTGGGGTGGGAATGAAGGAGAGGGAGCTGGCCCCACTCAGCCCACAGCCAGGTGCTACAGCGTCTCTCTGTCCAACTCACTGAGACTGATATTGTCCCTCTGGTCTCCTTCCCATCCCATGTCTGTGTCCCCTCTCTACTGAAGCCTAGACTGGAAATTGCATTATGACAAGAACTCAGTCTTATCCTTCCGTGTGCATCTCCATTAATAAACCCTTGAAGGGACTTTGCTCAAGGTGAAGGCAGCTGTCGCCATGGAGGCCAAGGCTAAAATTCAATAGGCCTAGCCCAAAAGGGAAACAAGGAAGAAATTAGCAGAAAAAAAAGATTAAGAAAGCTGTCAACACCACCACCCCCATTTCATAAAAGAAAGCATTCTAAGAAAAGTAAACAGTATCAAGGGAGGATGTGGCCTTAGTGGGCTGCAACCTGGACAGCCCCAGTACAAAGCAGGGGCCATCTGAAGGACAGAACGGCCGTGAGGTATTAGAGTGTCTAGAGAACAGAGCCTAAAATAAAGAAGAAAAAAGCCACATCCCCTCTTAGCTCAACTTCTGTAAAATGAGAAATTTTCGCTTAGATAGGACCCGCCTATCCTGCTGCTCCCCGTTTCCCTGAGCTAGACGGCTTCAGGAAGGAGCTGGGAACGTAGCTGCTCAGCATTGTTGGCAAATAGGTGATGCTGACCCTTCTCTTGCTCCAGGGTAGCTGGCTTTCCCAGAGAGAGATGGCACCAAGCCAAGCCCTGTGTGCTAGGGTGATATAACCAACTAACTGTGGGGTGGAGGGGTGATGTTTGGTTTGTGGGTAAAGACCTGCTGGAAAGTTCTGCACCTTGTCAGCAGCCTCTTTACCCTGCCCACCTTCATTCCACCTGAGGAGAGAGCTGCCACATGGTTTCCATAGGTTGTCAGCCAGGAATTCACACCTGGGGGGAAACCCGCTTGAATCAGATGGCTCCTATTTGAATATAGCTAAGAGCTCAGGCTTGAAGGGATATGTGGGCAGAGCTGGGGAGGTTAATTTGAGACCATTCAAAACCCTTCTGTAGAGGGCAGAGAAAGACAGGCTGGGGGGTGACTGGGGGGGTGCACACTGGAGGCAGTGGAGTATACAATGTAGAAGAAAATGTTGGCAAAAGAGTGTGAGAGGTCAGGGTGGCCTACTTTTCAGCTTTGCTTCCGTGCATATCCACCCCACTGTCCCCATTTACTCCACAAGTACGGGCTGCCCAGGCATGTCCTGAGATGTAATGGTCTTAAATAGCAACAAGAGGAATTTAGGTCTTAAGGTAAAACTCTCAGCACTGAAGATGAGGTTCTCAAAGAGATGTTTGCAGAAAGATGTGAAAGCCCCATCTCTTAAGGATCTCTCTCCCTCCCTCCCTCTCTCTCTCTCTCTCTCTCTCTCTCACACACACACACACACACACACACACACACACACACACACACACACGGGAACGATGCTGTTATCCCTACTCAAATAGTTCAGGGATCAAGCCTCTCTTCTGGGCAGAAACAGGCAGCAGAAGTTCTCTTGTATTGAGCTTGGGCACCCCTCACCCCCACCCTGCCCAGCACCAGCCCTATCCCACTGTCTCAGCCCCAGAGAAGGGACCCATGGAGTAATGATCAGTGAGCCAAGGTTAGGACAACCCAAGCCAGCTCCCAGTGGCCCAATGACCTTGGAGAATTGATCAGCCTCTGCCTACCTATCTCTCCAACCCCCAACCAAGACCGATGTTGTCTCACTCTTACTTTGTCCGTCCCATGGCTGTATCCCTCTTTACTCCAGTCTAGACTAAAAACTGCACTACAAAAAGAATTCAGTCTTATCTTTCTGTGTACATCTTCATTAATAAATCTGTCCACTTATCCACCTCATTAAAAAAGGATTTGGATTTGAGTGGCTTCCAGAATGGTTGTTTACGGTAGGTAGATAAGGTTATGAGCTCCCTCGTTATTGGGACAGTCTTTTTTCTTTCTTCCTTTTTCTTTATTTTCCCTGGAAGCTTTTGGGGTACCTGATTTATATTCCTGCAATGTTTATTCTGAAGGTTTGCATGTCATGAATTCTACATTATGGATGAATAGATAGATATGAAATAACCATGAATACTTAACATATGTTTCTGAATGAAGGAGCCATAAAGCCCCCCCTTGAGTCCAGGACCCATTGATGTGGTATCATATCATGACTCCTAGTGTCATATCCTCAAACAGTTTCTCTCCCCGAGATGAGAGAAGCAAAGCGGGCCTCTCTGCAGCTGTTCAGCTCCTCTCTACCACCTGCACACCCTAACTCCTCCTGACTGTGCGAAGCTCTGAAAATTCGCCTTCCCCATCTCCATGACCCCTACCACTAAGTTCCCCAGCCCCACCCCATCCCACCCCTGCCCTCTGCACACTCCCTATTTTCCCAAGGTTGAATGGACTTATCTTCTCAAGGTCACTGTGCCCCATCCCTCCCCTTTCCTGCCTCCTCCCTTGGCAAAGCAGGAAAGAGTTTGGGGCATGTAAGGGAGATCTGCAAAACCCTCTTGGCCTTGTCCGCTTCCCAAGGATAGGAGAGAAATCATGGGGATATGAAGGGCAGGGCCCCCAGGAGGTGGGGCCGGCCCTTCACAAGGTTGAGGGGCTGGCTAGCTTCCTGGGAACTAGTCTTGTTTACCAGCTGGTCAGGAGGCGGGATGGGCAGTGATAGCATTAGACTCCCCAAGAGACCAGCTTGTTCCCTGCCCTCCTGTCCTAAAGACATAGGAAATGAAACTCCAGAGAAGACACAAGACAGAGGGTATTGAACAAACTACCCAGCCCTACTTCTAACCCTGGTTTTTGTCATTTGTGGGTGGGCTGAGCCATTCCAGACAAATCAGTTTCCTCTATGGACTTAAGGGAAAATAATGAGTTGATCCAGAAGTGCTTCAGTCTCAGTGGTAATATCTGAGTCCACTTCTCCAACAGCTGCCCACCCTCCTCTCTCATTCCTTCTCATTTACTTTGCTTCCTGGATATTTGTCTCCTTACATAAGGAGTGCTGCTTTGGGGGAGTCTGGATCACTGTTGACCTGGGGTCAGCTCAAAGAAGATGCACACTTTTAGAACAATTTTTATATCTTAAAGCCGGAATGCATGGTGGGAAGGAATAGATATCCTACATAGGCTCTGGGATATAATCTTATGGCCACTTCTGGGCACATAGAACGTGGCTATCCCTAAAAAAAAAAACAAAAACAAAAACAAAACACCTCAGTATACAGACAAGAAGGTAGGCTCACTCTAACTGGCCTGGCCTGCACTGAGAATTCTCTTTCAAGGACCACCGTTGATGGATCTGTGGCCCATTAAGATGGAACTAGAAGCCAGGCAGTTCCTACTAGCAATATCTATAGACCTGTGCCCCAGAAACCCCAATATTCTGGTTCAGCTTACTCTTCTAACCTCTGGACTCAGAGAATAGAAGGAAATGTTGAAGACCAGCTCATTCACCTCCGTCACTTCATAGTCACACAGATGAGCAAGGTGAGCAGAGTTGATGGTCTCTGGCCACTTACTGAGGGAGTTCTCATTGCAAAACAGAGCCAGGCATGGTGACACACACCTTTAATCCCAGCACTTGGGTGGCAGAGGCAGGTGGTGGGTCTCTGAGTTAAAAGCCAGCCTGGTCTACAGAGCAAGTTTTTGGCCAACCAGGGTTATAAAGGCTCAACCATAACAAACATCCACCAACAGGAGCTGGTCTGGTGGCACATGTCTGTGATTCCAGCTCCTCGGGAAGCCAAGGCCAGCTCAAGTAAGCTTGAGTCTGGGAGAAGACTCAGTAAGACCGTATCTCAAAAAGTTCAGATGTAGCAGCCTTGCCGGGCATGCTTGAGGCTGTGGGCTCCATCTCCAGTACTGTTCAGATAAAATGAACACCCAAAGCGGGACTGGAAGGAAGTGGGAAGACCCCAGGTAGCCTCTCACAGTAGCTCCACACAGCTCACCCCTGCTATCAGGACTCGGGGCTCCACCCCAGACCACACTTCTGGACTCAAGGCCACTTCCTCTGCAACTGTAAGTCAAGACGTTCTTAGCCAGCATCTCTGCAATCTCACCTCAGCTCCCACTCTCCCTCAGGAGCACCAGCCCTGGCCTCAGCTGGTTGTCACTCATGTGAGTATGCCCTGCCAGTGGTCCCCTTGTCTCCTCAATTAGGTAGAAGTCTCATTCACTTAATAACAGGAATCTCACACGTGGGTGTGGTGTCATCAGTGGAACACACACTCAGGAATTGGGGGATCCAGGCTCTGTCATAGGTTTGTGTGAAGTGGAGTGAGTCCCTGGCGTGTGAAACACACTTGGTATTTGTTGGATGGATGATAAAAGTTAAACACCAGTTCCTCAGCTGGAAAATGAAACTCATAATCCCACCCTAACCCCCCCCCCCATGTATAATGTACAGAGAGTGGATCCCATCAAGTGCTTGTATTCTTAGGCCTGCTCAACAGTAGGGATGTAGGTGGTATGTGTGGAGCCCCAAGAATGTTCTTTTTGCAACACTCTTTCTCCTTCTCCATTCAGCCTACCCAGTGTCCAGAGCACCCACTAGGATCCACCCCCTTACCCAGCTGGATCACTGAGGCCAATGGGACCACAGACCATGTAAGTGCCTAACCTCCTAGGAGAGTCTCATGGCAAGCATGCCAGTCTCTCGACCCCACTCCCAACTCCTTACCCCCAAGATCCTTCATCTGACCCCACCTCTTAGGAGCCAGCAGAGGGAGCTCTGAGCCCTGGGGCTGTGGGTGGGGGTGTGTGGAGGAGGTGGGGGAGGTGGGTGGTGGAAAAGGGGGCAGAAAAATGTTGCCTGACGGCTGCTGAGGCTGCCGGGCCTGTGCCCGCCCGCCTGTCCTGTCCTGCTCTGTCTACTCCTAACTCGGTAATTACTGCTCCCCTCCCCCAGTCCCTACCCCCATCCCAACCACCACATCAAAGCCAGTGATGCCCCAGCTCCATTAACCCCTGCCTCCCCACTACCCACCTGTGGCCCCCACTCACCCTTCCCCACACAGACACAATTTGGTCCCCTGTGTCCTTCCTCACACCTTTATCTCCATCTTTTTTTCTTTTTCTTTTCTTTTGAGAGGCAGGGGCTTTCCCTTCCCAGACAGACTTCACTGAGCAAAAGGGCTTCCTGCTTCCCAAAGCTCTGGAGGCAATGCCCTCCACTGGATGCCTGGTGGACACTTGTAATACTCTTGCATGTACAGTGGAGAACACACATCTGAGGGTGAGATGGGGGAGCAACAGGGCTTGTGAAGGCCTTGCCCCTCATCCCAATTCCCACCCTCACTGCACAGAAGGAGAGGGCACCAAGAAAGAGACAGGACTCTCAGCTACCAACGTGCAGGTTTAGCACTGGGCAAGTTCCCCCCTGTCCTTGGACCTTCTACCCTTACCACTGACCATAATAGACTAGGTTACCTCTCAGTCCTTTCTAGATCAAATTCTAGATTAAACAGAGGGCTCCGGGCTGGTAGAGCCAGCCAAAGAAGCCTCCTCCGGGCCACTGTTCTCTCTGCAAAAGCTCCCAGCTGGCCAGGAAAGACATGCCAAGCTAGGGGGCGCTCTCATCTATCTACAGAGGGCAAGAGGCATCTGGTTCCCTGAGGCCTCCTGCTGGCTGGCCAGGGCTGGCTGCTGCCCTGCCCCATTCTCTCCACAGCTGCACTTCCCCATCAAAGTACACATTCTGGAATCCCCCTTGCAGGGCCCTGGTGATGGGGCCTCCCACTGACCTCCAGCCACCAACTCCAGGCTTCAGATGTGAACGGGGCAGGAGGGAGCCTCACCCCCACCCCCAGGAAATGTCACAGTGCCAGGACTCTGGTGGGCTCAGGGCATGCTCTGGCCGGGATCAAGCCAGCCTCCTTTGCCCCTGCTCTTTTCTGCTCACAGCCCCATTGTCTCCCCAGAAGGGAAGCTGCCAAGGCTGAGGCCTGGAAAAGGGACTGGATGGCTACCCCACCCCCAAGCCATCCCTACTCTGGAGCTTGATGGAGAGCCAGCATCAGCATTGACCAGGAAGGATCAGGGGCCCCAGATAAAGACAGGATGGCCTAATGACCAGGACCAGCATGGACACACAAAGGTATGGCTGAGGGCAGCTAGAAAACCTGAGTGCCAGGAAGAGGTCTGGTCCTTTTCCTGCCTCCCTGTGGGGTCCTTGACCTTTAGCTCTGGTTTCTTTTCCATAAAGAGGGAAACAAAAGTGGGGTGGCTGGGGGTATATTGGGAGGCTTCTTCTGGTGGAACACAGGAGAATTGGTTTATTTCACAGAAAATACAGAACAGTGAGAGGAAAGAGGAAGAGTGAAGAAGGGAGATTGATTTGGCTCTGCTATGAGAGTGAGCTATTTTCTACATCCACTGATTGGAGGTATAAATAAAGATGGATCAGACCTTGTGGAGAGGGGAGTAGAGAGCA
Organism: Onychomys torridus; assembly: GCF_903995425.1. Classification (NCBI taxonomy): domain Eukaryota; kingdom Metazoa; phylum Chordata; class Mammalia; order Rodentia; family Cricetidae; genus Onychomys; species Onychomys torridus. Next base: position 58,990,334 of record NC_050465.1, on the reverse strand, counting down.
GAGGAGGAGGGGACCTGGTGACCTGGGAGCCAGAGTCCCTTTCCTGCCTTCACTCTTAGGACAGAGTTCTTGGAGGGAGGGCAGAGCATAGGTTGGATGGCCTGGAGGCAGGGGCTGGACAAGATGACCTCAAGAGAGCCTGGCCAGTGTCCTGGAATCTGAGGTTCTGTGATTCACGAAGATACGGTTACACTGGAGAGATACACAGAGGCTGGCGGCGGCGGAGTTTAGGAAGCACGCACTGCTACATAGCAAGACCCTGTCTCAAAACTAAACAAGAACAATTAAAAATAGAAACCTCGCATTGCATTGGGAGGAGGTGGAGGGGGAAGAAAGGTGGAGGAAAAACTTCTTTGTAACCAAAAGGCCTGGTCTCTGAGCCGATTGACCCAAAGCCCGGGTCACTCTCCTCTAGGACCCTCTTTTAGTGACCTAGACAGTCAAGTCACCCAGAGACCCTGGTGTCCTCCCAGCCCCTAGCCCGTGGCTGGATTGTGGAAATGGCTGCTGGAGGTCACACTGCTTTTCTGACCACCCATGGAGATTCTAGCTTGGCTATCATCCTCTGAGAAGGAAGAGGAGGAAGGCACCAGTCCTGAAGAACCCAGCTCTAGTGAGACCGGGGAAGTAGGGTGGTGGCAAGTGCCAAGAACCTCAGGCTAACAACCCAGCAAGATCTACCCACTGGCCCAAGCCTGGCCCGGGTAGGCTATGACAGGACAGGAACATGCTCAGGAGTCAAAGACTGCGAAAGTCAACCTGGGCTCAGACCAAAGGAATTAAGTGTCAGAAATAGACAGAGAAGGGGCCAAGGCAAGTGGGAGGAGCAGGTTCTCTCTGAGACACATCTGAGAGAAGCATTCGCTGGCTACCTTATCACCCTGGCCCTCACTCTTCACTTTGCTCCCCACTGCAGCTGTGGCCATGAAGGCCCCTGTGTTCTCCCACACCTGCCCTCCTCATCTCCTCCCCCACTCCCTGCTTCCCAGAGTCAGGGTCAGTCTCCAGAGGGCCCAGGCCCCTCTCCCCTTGGCTTGGCTCCCACCCAGCAGCCCTTCCTGAACAAAGGAATCCTCACAGATACAAACCCAGAAAGCCACACTCCGGTAAACCTGTGTCCAGCACCTATACTACCCTGGACTTCTAGAACTCTCGAGACAAAGGAACGGGGCAAAAAGACTCCAGAAAACACAGCTGTCAGTCAAGTGCAGTAACTGCACAGTTGCCCAAGGCTCAGAGCATAGTGAGAGCACAGGATAGCAGTGGGGAGGGGGCGTGACTGGGCAGTCAGAATGACAGCTCTGTGGAGGAAGTGGTATGTATTTAATTGTTAGAACAATTTAGACCAATGGGGAAGGAAGAAAGAGATGGCAGGGACAGCCCTGTCCTACATCTTGAGAAAGAGTAAAATTAGGAAAGGTGTGTACGAGGGCAGAGAGAGGGAGCTCTTTTGACTCTTTATTCCTTATTTAAACGAACCCCACTTTTCATTCCCCCAGAGGGCCTAGGAGGATGAGCAGCAGGATTGGGAAGAGGGCTCTTAATGTCAGGTCATTCTGTAGGTCTTCCCACCCAGTCCTCCCGGCAAGCCTGGCAGGTAGGGAGATTGTTCTTTAAAAACAGAGTTTGTAGGGTAGGGTGGGAAAGTGATTCACTTAAAACCACAGATTTAATGGCTGGGATTAGATCCGTCTGTCAAAACTGCTAAGTACCAGCATCGCAGCTAAACTAAAGACGTATGTTCCCTAACCCGAACCTGGGTCTTGTATTTGCCCTCTCACTGACACCCATGAGGTTGCCTCTCCCGCATCGCGGAAGGATAGCGGCCAGCAGCTTCCTGTGTGGGCACACTACTCAATCTCAGTCGAGGAGAGGGATGGGCCTGCCCCACCCCTGGGTCCAAAGCCGCGAAGGCGGGGGAGAGAGGACGGAGAGGGTCGGAGTCCAGCCAATGACACGGCGAGATGCAAATGTGGACGTCCCTGCTGTTTTAGGATTGGCTAATCTAGCAGCACTCTCGCCCAAGCCCCTCCTCTGCGAACACTGAGCTATTCCGGGCGGGTGTTTGTGGCTCTAAAAACTAAGAGGAAAAAAAAGTCTTGAGGATTTGGATCTGAGTTGTCCCGGCGGAGCCCCCGCTTCTTCTCCTCCCCTATCCTACCCCTCGAGGCTCAGGGCTCTGGAAACCTTCGAAGTCTAGGTGTCTGCTCTGGCTAAATCCAATCGCAGAGTCCGAGTCTGAGAATTTGCCCCATCCCTCCCGCCGGCCTGTCCCCTACTCGCTTCACCAGGACGCTCCCCGGTTCCCACATCTCCGCTACACATTTTTAAAAAATCGTTACTTCCCACGTCTGGAAGGGCCGGCCTCCAGGATCTCCTTCCTGTCTTTCTTACTTGCTGGGGGCGGGAAGCAGTGAAGAAAGTCAGAGTCCTGACTCAGTTTCCCCATTTACATTCCCTTTTTCTCCACATCGCCCATGCTGAAAGAGCTAGCCATGGTGAGGTCGTAGGTAACGAGGGGCGGGAAAGAGGCTGCTGTTTGATCCTCTGCCTTACAGCTTCCCATCTCCTTCTCGTCTTTTCCCCAAATCCTGTTCCAGAGTTCTTTTCTCCCGTCTTCACCTAATCTCTCACTATGGGTCTCACAACGTCTGACAGCTTTTCCCTATCTACCTGCCAATTCCTTGTGATATGAAGTGAACACATTTCTCTGGGGGGGGAGAAGACACGGGGGGGGGGACACAATAGACTATCCAGGGGCAGGGAGCGTCAAGGTGCCACTTCAGAAGTGCTCGGGCAGAGACCAGAAAGAAACTGCTAGGGTCCCGGTGCAACTGCCAGGTGGCTGGGATCCCGGAGAGGGTAGAGCCTGAAGGCAGCCAGCAGGGTCGTGGTACTGAGTTCCAATACAGGCTCGGGTCCCCACCCCCTGGCATTTGGAGTTGCGCGGGGGCGACAGTCCCATTCAGCACTCACCACCACAGTCCCCCGACGTGCGCGGGGCACAGGAGCAACAGCAACAGCAGCCCGAGGCGGGAGGGCACCGGCGGCGGCAGCATCATGAGCGCTCTACCGCAGTCTGGCGCGGGCTGGGGGGTGTGAGGCTGCGGGGTGAGCCGGGGCGCGCCGCCGCCGGGTTTCAGGGCGATCGCAGCGATCGAGGCGGCGGCCGGGAGACGAGGACTCCGCCGGCGGCAGCGGCGGTGGCGGCGGGGGGGCCCATCCCGGGCGAGGAGGGCGCGGCGGAGGCGGAGAGCGGACGGAGCAGCCAGCGCCTGTGTCTCCTGCGGAGCTCGCTGGAGAGAAGAAATCAGAGCCGGGGGCGGGGGTGGGAGGGGAGCGGGGCCGGAGCGTGGGCGGGGGAGGGGGCCAGGGGGGCCACGGGGGTGGCAGTTGCGACAGTCAGGCGGCGGGACTCCTGGGAGGGAGCCGTGCGCCCCGGGGCGGCGGGCGCAGAGCGCAGCGGAGGGCGGGAGCCCGGTGCTGGGGCGGGGCCCGCGCGCGCTCCTGGGTGCGGGACCCGCCCGCCTGCCCCTCTCCTCGCCTCTGCGGGGTTGTCCCCTGCTATCCCTGGGCCTGCGGCACCGAGTGGCGGGAAGAAATAGTAGAGAAGGGAAAAGCGGGGGGGGGGGGGGGGGGGGGGAGGAACGGGGGAAGGGGGACTGGCTGGGAGAAGTTTGACAGGTTTGTTGACTGTAAAGAGAGAAAACTTCCCAGGAATGAGGGAGTTTGGGGGGGAGGGAACAGTGCTCAGGGAGATACAGATGGGGGCCAGGGAGGAAGTCGGCCGGGGGCTCGGGATGCTCCGTAGAGGGCTGTCCAACTCGACTGCCAGCCCAAGGCACTTTGAAGGCGTTACTTTCTTGAGGATAGCCCCTTCTTCAGCCTCTATCCCTGCAAGGAGCCAGCCCGAGGCCTGGGTTCTAGCTCCCCAGCCTCGCGTCCAGCCGGTGTTTGGGGGCGGACAGCGTGGGGGAGATAAGACTGCAGTGGAGCCTCTCCAGGGCCTGCGCTCCAGCATTCGCTCCTCAGAAGTGGGGTGGAGGGGTCAGCGCTTGCTGTAGCGGGGTCTCGCTTGTCCACGGGTCCCTGCCTCGAGTTTCTTCCCCAACTTGGCCCGGGCAGAAGGGGTGGGAAAGCCAGCTGCAGGTGAGGTGGTTTATCTGATTCTCTAATGCCACAAAAATGTCTTTGATGCCCCTGACCCCCTCCCCACGCGGGGGAGATCAAAGGCCTCGTGGGGAGGAGGGACAGCTCCATTCATCAAGCCAAGCGGCTGGCAGCGGGGCGGCAGCCTCTGCTCCTCTGGCCTGGGGCAGAGGCCCCCCGACGTGCCCCAGGAGTGCCGAGGGACAGGTGGTGCGGACATTCCGAAGCAGGAGCCAATTTCTCTGCCACCACTATCTAGAGGGCCCATCAACCTTCAACAGGGGACCTTAAGCTCACGTGGCAGAAATTTCACACCAGAGGGGAAAGTTCCTTGTCCTTTGGGGTGGGGAGGAATTTAGAAGTGGAACTGAGAATACTGCCAAATAGACAAACACCACTGATGAGCAGAGAGGAGGCAAGGTCCTGCATGGTCCAGAGAGTGGGGCATATGGGTGAAGATGAGACTTGGGGCCAGAATGGAGGCAGGAGGAGACCAGAGATGCCTACATCAGGAAGGGGAGCAGATTCCCGGAAGGAAGGGGAACGCAGAGTGAAGAAGAGAGAGAAGAGGAGAAATCTTAGCCTAGGCACAAAAATCAGGCCTTGGATTTTCTGGGAGCCCCAAGGCAGAGGGCCCTGGTGTCAAAGGTGCACCAGTGTAGTCCTTGTCCTGGGTACTGAGATTTGAAGAGCGTGGGTTACTCTGGGAAAGGAAAGAAGCAGGGGAGGCGGAGGAGGCAGCGCTTAGCCAGATAATGGACCAACCTCTGTTCCTCCCATCCTGGCGGGCGCACACTGCTCCAGCACGTAGCAATTTCCGAAAACACTGCCTTTGTGTTAGGCAGTACCAAGTCTGCACATTGCACATTCAAAGACATACCAGGCTGGGTAAATACTGAAGCTAGTTGGTGCCAACCTGGCAGCCAGGCGGTTTGGGGGGTCCCTGGAGGCTGCAGGTGGCCAATGACCAGCTCCCTGGGAACCGGTGCCTCTGTTCCAAGCCCCTTATCCCCACCCTGCTACTGTTATTGCAGATTATGAAATGCTCTCCCTGTCCTGCATTCTTCTCCGAGGCAAGAATTTTAATGTATTTGTCTTTGTCATCAGGGGACCTGGGCTCTGGGATCGCCCTGAGGAGGGAGCGCCCCAAATCTAGTCTGTGCTGATTCCAGACCCCAGGCTCTCTCAGTTACCCCACCTCCCCCCTCCCATGCCCTAGTCCTGCCCCCTGCTTCCCCCTCCTAAGACACTGTCTCTCCGTGGGGTGGATAAAAATGATGTTATTGAAACAACAGAATTGGGAGCAGTGGCAGGGAGCAAGGATCAGCTCAGGAAACTGGGGTGTTTGCCAAGAAGCCTGCTCCCCCGCAGGCGGCCTTTCTGCCCCTACCCCCCACCTTTCCTCTAAACACACACACACACACACACACACACACACACACACACACACACACACACACACACACACACACACAGTTGGCCCCACCCCTCCTGCAATGAGCTCCAGCTAGATCTTGCAGAATCTTTAGCCATCCCTGGACTCTGGAAGCCTTCGTCCACTCCCCCCCCCCCCCCCCCCAGCCCCACTGCAGAATCAGTTGGCAAGTATTACTTGCAGAAGCATCAGAGCAGAGAAGACTGGGGCCTGAGCCTGTGACAAGACAGACAGGTCTGGAGTCCCCACTCCAGAGCTTTGGTTCCAAGGTATTTTGTGTTTGTTATCTGGAAACCAGGGCTCCCGGGATCATCCTGATTTACCTCTCTATCTGCACACAGGTGCCCCCTTTGTCCTTGGGCTAGAATCTGGACAGAGTCAGATCAATGACTTTTGTCTTTGTGCCCCCTCAAACCTTCAGAAACTTGAGTTTGGAAGTTCTGGGGGTTTCAAGTCACCGCTGTTACCTTAGTTAGATTTTTCCAAAGAGCAGAGATGGGGACTGAGGCACACAAGCATCTAGAGATGTGTATGCACATATGCACACTCACACGTACATCAGATGGACCCAGGCAAATGTACAACCCCACAGAAACCACACCCTTGCCTCCCATTCCACAATACTAGGTAATTTTCATGGGCAGGTACAGATGGAGAGAGTTGTTGGGCTGACTGGGGCTGAGATTCATGCCAACCTCCCTGAAAATCACACCCATGTACACACAAATCACACACACACACACACACACACACACACACACACACACACACACACGCTGCCTCTGCATATATGTCTGTCTAGAGAAACATTGCATGGGATGGAAACAGAAAAGGTGGCAAGTAGTGTAGCAGTGGGCAGCTTGAGTTTGGAGACGACAGCCTGGGCATCGGGAGCCTCCAGCCCTCCCTCCAGCCCTTCACCTTAGTGCTGTGAACCTGTAAATTCCACTTCTAGGTTCTGGTGCAAAGACCCTGAAGGGGAGACCTGAGTGTCCGGCTGTGGGGTTGAAGAGGAAGGAGGGGCAGAGGTGGGGACTGTGGAGGGAGAGAGAGGCAGCTGGAGACAGATAACATCGAACCGCTGCAGGCGAAAGCAGAGCCCTCTGTCCCTACTGGATTCTCTCTCCCGCCGCCCTTCTGTGGCCTCATGTCTCCCCCCTGTACAGAATTCGGTCTCTAAATCATTCTGTTGTGGGGTTGTTGTTTTTTCCCTTTCTTTCCTCGGGGTGACTGAAGCTGCAGGAGCCCAGGAATTTAGGCCTGTGAACCTTCCCCTCCCAGGAAGCTCCATTCTTCCCTCTTCCCTCCGTCCTTCTCTAGCACAGGGTCTAACTCTCCTTTTCAGGAAGGGCCTTGAGAATTCCTTCAAGCCCTGGGTCTCTGGAACCTGGAAGAACAGGGAAGAGGAAAACTGACCATTAGAGAGATGGAGGGAAGGAAAAGAAAGAAACAAGAGAGAGAGAGAATTATTTCTTCCCCCTCTGGGTATCCCAGAGAGCTCTATTCAACTTCCATAGCCTGTGTATCATATCCCGAGAGTGTGTCCACCCTTTGCCTCCTCCTACCTGCCTCACAGGCCCAGCTCCAAGGAAATTCCTTCTGAACCATTGTCTCCACAGGGACTCCCACCTCAGAGCCCACCTGCCCCCTCTCTTCCTGTCTCTGTCCTTTCAAGTCCAATCCAATCAGAGAGAGAAATAACCTGCCTGGAAGAATCTTGAAATAAAGGGCAGGGGCTGAGCACAGAGGGGCTGCCTCCCACCAAGGCTGTGTTGGGAGGACATGTCCCAATGTCCTCCCAACACAAGGACAACACAGGACAGGGAACATTGGCTTCCACATAGTTCCACCCCAGCAGCCCAACAGGAGACGTTAGCCCTGTGAACCTCTGCAATGTCTTGTCCCAGGCTGTCTCCTGCACGGGTTTTCCTTTGTTGTCTGGTCTTTGTTTTTATGATAGTGGATCTGCTTCTCAAATGCAGGACCTCAACCATTCCAGGAAAGCATATTATCTCTGAGTTGCATCCCACAGTCCAACTCCTGTGGTTTTGATGGGGGGGGGGGGCGGAATAGCAACCTAGTCAGTCAGAGCTCCAGAGTCCAGGTCCTCAGAGCCAGCCTCTGTCCTGGATGTATTACTGGCTGTTGATATTCTCACCCTGGCAGCAGGAAGCACCTACTATGTGCTGGGCAGCCAACTAGATAGTGAGGTTCTGAATAATCACGTGGATTCGTGTAATGGATCTGACTAATCACAGTGTCTCAAAAAAGGAAGGAAGGAAGGAAGGAAGGAAGGAAGGAAGGAAGGAAGGAAGGAAGGAAAAGAAAACGACACAGCCTTGATGGCACCTAGGAGGATGAAAGGACCTAGGAAGGTTCTTTGGGGGGCAATGAGCCACTCAGAGAGTGGAGATGTTTCTCTGAAGAAGAATGTTCCAGCTAAGATCTAAGAAGACAGTCAGGAGGCACAAGGAGGGAAGAGGATTTTAAGCAGAGGGAACAGCCCATGAGAAAGTCCTGCTAAGAGTGGGGGGGGGGGGGGGGGGGGCAGTGAGCTTGTGGCAGAACAGGGCGATTAGGCCCAGGGATTTGGGGTGATCAGATGAAGAAAAGCTTTCTAGTCATAGAAGTGATTTTTCAATTATTAAATTTAAATTTAATATCCACTGTCGATGGGAAGAAAAGGAGATGGAGGAGATCTCCATAGGACAAGAGACCTAACACGTATAAAGAACAAAAGAGGCAAAGCTGTGCTCCAGTGTTTACAGGGCAGGCGAATTACAGATGCTGAACTTACCACGAGGCTATAGATAAACCCTCCATCAACCAAATCTATCCTGCGTGGACAATGCATTCAATGCATCTAACCTACTGAGTTGGCCTGACATCTAATGGGCATGCTCAGAACCCATACATTATTCACTTGATTCATAATAAAGCACTGACTATTTCATATAATGTATACTATGCTGAAATGAAGCGTGGAAAGCTGAATGGGGTACAGCCCACACAGGTGGGTACTTTATAAGCATGAAGAGTTAAAAAAAAACAAGCAGCACAGTGTACAGGAAGGACCCTCTCACAGTTCCCCCTGGTTGGGCTGCCCCAGAGCTCAGAGGAGCATCCTACTGCATATGACTAGCCCAAGAAATGAGATCCAAAGAATGATGTCTAGTGGATGCAGAGAACTTTCTTGCCCTCATGAAGGCAAACCTTGGTAAGTAGGGTGAGCCAAGAGCAGTTTGTAAGTAGCTACTCACCACCATAAAAGTCTGGGGTAGTTGCTCTCAGGCTGAGAGAAGGAGGCAGTTGTGTCTCTAGGAGCCCGTGGAGAGGGATCGCTAGCGAAAGTCTGCAACTTTTCGTGGACGTTCATTTCATCGGCGTGCAATTAATTGTACCTTTGTTTCATGCTCTTTTCCGTATTCGTTATTTTCACTGGGGAAAAAGGCGTGTGTGTTTACGTAGACACATGGTCAGATTTTCTTTCTGCAGATAGGAAAGACAGAAAGGTAGAAATTCATTCTCTTACTTTCATCTCAGTGGTGAGGTTTGAATGCACCACGCGTCCGGCCTAGAAATACCCCTCCATCTTTAATATGGCCCATCTTTGAGTTCTACATGGTTCTTGAACCAAGTATACAAAAGCCTCATGGGGCCGAGCGGTGGTGGTGCACGCCTGTAATCCCAGCACTCAGGAGGCAGAGGCAAGTGGATCTCTATGAGTTCGAGGCCAGCCTGGCCTACAGAGCGAGTTCCAGCAAAGGAGCAAAGCTACACAGAGAAACCCTGTCTCAAAAGAAAAAAAAAAAAGCCTCATGGGACTTCGGGACACAGGTATGACCTTTAAGGAGGCCAGCCTGTATCCTCTAGAGAAACATCTAATGAAGTTAGGAGGTTGAGGATTATGGGTATCTTCTTACTAGTTTTCCCAGAAGCCCAGAGGTAACCTCCTTCTCCAGCATCCATTCTGTACTGCTTAGCCACACAAAGTGATGTCCCCTGCAATGGGGTGACAGGAGCAAAGTGGGGAATCAACCTAGGAAAACCCTGGAGATTTCACCGGGGCAGTAGGACATGGTCACTCCTATGCTTTGAGAAGATGGGTTATGCCCCTCACTGTGGAGACAGGATCAGAGAACAGCCCAAGTTACAGGGAGCAAGAAGACCAGTTACAAGGCTCTGTGGCTGGCTGTCAAAACAATGTGGCTTTGACCTGGATGTGTGGCAGAGGGGCAGAGGACCTGACGACCTGTGTCAGGGACCTGGAGTGGACCAGGAGACTCGGTGAGAAAGCCCAAGGGCAACTCAGGATGCCTCAGAGTCTTAACCCCTAAGAGCATGGATGCTGACGTCATTCACCCTCAGAGGAGTGCTCAAGGGGGATCGACTTTGGGCAAGGTTGTGAATTCGAGATGCTTCCAAAAACAAACATCCGTGAAGATTTATCTGGCAGGCAGTTAGATATACAGGCCTGGAGCAGAGGGACGTAGGGTGCAATTAGTTAGATACATGGGCTGAGTCATTGTGATGTAGGGTGCAATTACTGTGGATTTCCCAGAGGACAGTACGGGGTTGAGAGCAGCCTTGAGGAAGGATGGTCAGTCATGGCTCAGTGAGGGATGAGGATGTGGAGGAGATAGAGGAGAGGCTGGGACAGAAGACAAAGAGCTTAGCAGGTTCACTGAAGCCAAGGTAAGGGCCACCCCAGGAGGCACACAGTGGGCATACCTGTCAACCCCTCTGAGAGGTCAATAATAGAACTATCTTCTAGAAAGAAGGATGACTCTCCATTGGTGAAATCTAGGCCAGTGCTGGGATGGCTACCCACCACAACTCTCCTTTTCCACACTCTTTCTTTCCTTCCATACTCCCCCCTCCGGGTGGTTCTCTCTCTCTCTCTTTCTCTCTCTCCCTCTCTCTCTCTCTCCCCTCTCTCTCCCAATAAAGTTCTATAAAGGTTTAAAAAAAAGAAAGAAAGAAAAAGAAAGCAGGATGAAAAACACTGGGTGAGCCAAACCCTAGGCCAATTTGCTGATGCCCAAACCCCATCCCACCACCTTCTTGCCGTGAAACTTTCACTGGCATTGCTTGGTTTGCCAGATACAACCTGTGCTTAACTTGGCATCCTCCTGCCCCAGTCCAGCTCGGCTCTTACTTATCTTCGTTTTGTCCCCTGGGAAAGTCCTGGCCATCCAAGTAGCTCTTGGTCAAACCCTCAGCCCTGGCCCACCCATTCCCCTTCTCTGACCTCACGTCTCAGCCAGACCCGTTCAACCCCAACTTCCCCCAAGACCTTTGATACCTGTAGCAACCCCTCCATTTCCCAGTAGCTCACAGCACTTTAAATCTGCTTTGTAGGAAAAACAGCATTTAGACTGGGTTTACGTATGTCTCACTCCTTTGCTTCTGAATGTGTTAGAGGATTTGAGCTGAATCTCTGACACTTCAGACCTTCTGAATTACTAGAAAGGGGGCGATATCCTGCAGGGAAGGACAACCCAGGGCAGTTTAGTGGAGAGTGGTGTATCCTCACGCAACCGGGTCTTCTGAGCTGAGATAAGAAATTGGAGAGTCCCTCACACTCCTAGGCTGGGCCCTCTCCAGGCCTTGGTTAACTCTACCCCCTGGTTAACTCCAAAAGCCTCTCCTAACGGAGTCCTAGCACAGGGCCACAGCGCCATCTCCTGGCAAATGGCACAGTGTTCCATAGGAAAGACTGAAAGTGTCCACAGGACAGAAATGTGAAGGTAGAATGAACTCCGATTTGCAAGGTCAGCAATACAGCTCTGGGTCTACAAAAGTAAAGTCTTGAAGATGTGTAGAGCAAGCCCTTGAGTACTGGGGATGAGCTGCACATCTGATCTTGCTTTCTGGAGAGTGTGCCACCAAAAGTGACCAGACAGCTCATAGGACTTCTGAATTGGCACTCAAAAGAAGCTGTTTTTCTCCTGCAACTGGAGTTTCAGACAGTTGTGAGCTGCCATGTAGATGCTGGGAATTGAACCCGGGTCCTCTGGAAAAACAGCCAATGCTCTTAACCTCTGAGCCATCTCTCCAGCCCCCAAAGAAGCTATTCAAAAGCGGGCGGGGGGGGGGGGGGCGGGGGGCGGGGCGGACTCTGTCTGTATGTGAACTATGGTTATAAGTACATTTTGAGTGTTTGAATAGTTGGAAGTAGCCATGTTTAAACACAAGTATGGCTTGACCACTTGATAGAATATTACACAGGTGCCAGCCACAGAGAAATCCTGTCTCAGACACCCCCCCATAAAAAATTATGAAGATCAGAGAAACTTTGTCTCAAAAAATTTTTTTAAAAATTACACAGAGGCTGGGTGGTGGTGGTGCACACCTTTAATCCCAGCACTCAGGAGGCAGAGGCAGGTGGATCTCTGTGAGTTCGAGGCCAGCCTGGTCTACAGAACAAGGTCCAGGACAGGCACCAAAGCTACACAGAGAAACCTTGTCTTGAAAAAAAAAACAAAAGCAAAATTACACAGGCTTTAAAGTGTGAAGTATGCATATTGTATTGGAACCAGGAACATTCACTATAAAATAATGCCAAGTGATGAAAGAGCCTCAATGTAAGGCTTTGTTTGTTTTTCAAAGTCTCATGTCACCCAGACTAAGTAGTCAAGGATGGCCTTGAACTTGTATGCATCACCATTCCAGGTTAATGCAATGATGGGAATTGAACCCAGGGCCTTCTAGATGCTAGGCAAGTACTCTCCCAACTGAGCTGCATCCCCAACCTTGCTAATTTTTGTTATCAAAACATCAGCTATTTAATTGGGAAAAATACCACAAACAAGTGGGGGATTAATTAGGAAAATGTTGCAAGTTCTCAGGGCTAAGTGTCCTTCGGGGACAGTCATGTTCAGAGACTCACTTAGCACGGGCCTGACCCAGAGCATGAGCTTCGTAAATGTCTGTGGAGCCACTAAGTGAACACAACAAGGTCCTAATACGCCTGCCACCTGACATGGTCCTTGTCAGTTCTCTGCCCTTCAGCCAGTGGCCCCCAGTTATTCGTTCTGACTGTATAAGGGCCCAGCCCATGCAGGAAGGCTGTCACTGAGTCCCACAGACCAACTTTATGCTCCCCTTTATCGGTACCTCCATTCCAAGTGAACCTCACATGGTCAGAGGGTGGCCCCCAGTGAGCCAGGTAAGTCACACATTTTGGATTCATATTGAGAATCACTCTTGCATCTTGAGCGTGTAAAATGGATCAGCAACAAGATGGGTTCTGTTGATTTAAACGTTGAGATGACTTTGGGGTATGAGAGGTTTGCTTGGAGCAACATCTGTAAAAAGATGGGAAGGAAGAGGAATTGGGTACACAAAGTCTCAGCCACTCCCCAACCCAGGAGCCCCTTGCCAAGTTAAAATGGTCATGCCTTTGCCATCTTTATCATTGGCTATGTGGGCAGCCCCAGCAAGGGTAAGAGATGTTTCCTGCCGCTGATAGGCTTTGATTCTGGAGGACCTTGATAACTGGAGACCTACATCTGCTCACTGCACTCCTGGTAGCTTGTGAGAAACCCCTTCCCTGCCGGGTGGTGGTGGCAGCACACACCTTTAGTCCCAGCACTCGAAAGGCAGAGGCAGGCAGATCTCTGTGAGTTCAAGACCAGCCTGGTCTCCAAAGTGAGTTCCAGGAAAGGAGCAAAGCCACACAGAGAAACCCTGTCTCAAAAGGCAAACAAACAAACAAGCAAACAAACAAACAAACAAAAAAACAGAAACCCCTTCCTTGAAGAGGAACCTGGGCAGTTCGGCTCTGTGTTCACATGGATTCAGTGTTGGGCAAAGAGAAAATTAGAGCTGAGATCATCATCAGAAGTGAGATGATCATTCCAGCTTGTGATACTACCCCAACCTCTCCCCCCACAAAGCCTCTTCCTGCCCCATCTGTCTACCCCACACTGGCATGCCCCAGACAAGCCATCCAATCCAAACCAGATTGCCGTGGAGACACCATTAGTGATGGCCTGTCCGAAGTGAACCACGAGATACCCAGCATGCTCGGGAATGTTCCTCCTCCTGACTGTGCCTTCCTGGGCTTCCTGTGTGCTCATATCCCACATCTACCCTGCCTTTGCCACAAGCCCCAGCTACTGCTCTCACATGCCCACTGTCTTGCTTCCCTGGCACACCAAATATCCTGTTGCTCAGACCCTGCCTTCACTATTACAGCTTATTCACCACTTTGGGTCACTTTACTTTAAATTTCAGAAGGCAAGCAAGATCTTATCAGTTGAATTTACAGATAGCTAGATGTGGTGGCCCCCAAAGGGGGTGGCACTATGAGGAGGTGGGCTTTGAGGTCTCGTACATGCTCTAGATATCGCCTGATGTCTCAGACCACTTCCTGTTGCCTGAAAACTAAGATGTAGGACACTCAGCTCCCTGTCCAGCACCATGACTGCCTGAATGCCCCCATGTCTCACCATGATAATGAACTGAACCTCTGAACTGTAAGTGAGCCACCACAATTAAACCCTAACTAAGACACCAGAGTTTGATCAAATTCAGAAAAGTCACTTATTAGCTCTGAAAATTTAGGCAGAGAACTAACTGGCCTGTGCCTCCCATGAGAATCTTAATTTCCAGGGCCAACTCCCCAGAGCTGTGTAAGGATAGCATCCTGAAGACACAGAGAAAGGGCAATACCAAAAGATACTAGGGCCAGGCATGGTGGTGCACGCCTTTAATCCCAGAACTCAGGACGCAGACCCAGGTGGATCTCTGTGAGTTCGAAGCCAACCTGGTCTACATAGTGAGTTTCAGGACAGCCAGAGCTATGTAGAGAGATCCAAAATAAATAAATAAATAAAAATTTAAAAAATTAAAAAGATACTAGGTATCTTCCCCCAAATTATTTTATTTTATTTTATTTTATTTTATTGAGACAAGATCGCATATAACCCAGACTGGCCTGAAAGTTGCTATGTAGCTAGGCTAGTCTTAAATTTCCAATCCTCCTTCCTCCACTTCTCAAATGCCAAGATTACAGGTTTGTACCCCACACTCAGGCAAAATTTATTATTTTAATTTTCTATTTATGCCTATGAGCATATGTCTGAGTATGCATATATCACAGGAGTGCCCTTGCCGGCAGAGGCCAGAGGAGGGCATTGGGTTCCCAGGAGCTGGAGTTACAGGTGGTTGTGAGCATCCTGACGGAGCGCTGAGAACCAAACCCAGGTCCTCTGGAAGAGCAGCCAGCACTACTAACTGCCCAGCATCTCTCTAGGCCAACGTGTTTTTTAAGTGAAGAATTTAGGACAAGGACCAAATATTCCTGCACTAAATAAGGATAATTCCCAAAGAACCAGAGTTATCTATGGCTCCATTGCCTTGGAACTTTATGTTAAAATGAGACAATTTGAAGAATAAGGGGTAAGTCATAATAGTTTAAGTGGAACAGAGATAACATAAAGAATCCAGTGGTGACGGCATCTGGAGAAACAGGACCTATGCCCAGATGTTAAATTCATCCACACTTCGAGGGGGAAAGGGAGGGTCTCCAGGAGGAGCAACAGGATCCAATGTCCCTGAGTACCACAAAGGACAGGCCAAGCTGGGCTCTCACCCCTAGCTAGGAGTCCCCTGTGACTGGTGCTCCTGAGAGGCTAGAGGGCCTGGTCTGGCAACTTGTCAGTCTTTGGCATTTTTTTTCCAACAATGGTGTACTCCAGGAAGGCCAAAATTCCGACCCTGGGAGCTGAGTGCTAATTTTGTATTCCAAGTCTGGCCCTTTCTCCATTACAAGGAAGAGTGGGCCTGTCTGAGTCCTAATCCAATGTAGATCCCACAATCCTTGTGTGGTGACTCCTAGAAGCCAGCAGAGGGCGCCGTATCCTAACGAACAAATTTGAAGCCCCCTCCAGCGACCACTCTGTAGCCAGAGTCAGGAAAGTTACTTGGATTCAGTGAGATCTCAGAGGGACCAACAGGACCACAGCTGCTGTGGACAAAGCCCTGAGAAGGGACAGGGTGAACCAGTGGGGACCAGGGCTGTTCTGGGAAATCAGTGATTCTCAACCTTTCTAATGCTTCGACCCTTTAACACAGTTCCTCATGTTGTGGTGAGCCCCCCAACCATAAAATTACGATCATTGCTAATTGATACCTGTAATTTTGCTACTGTTAAGAATCGTAAGGTCGTTTTGGAGATAGAGAGTTTGTCGTGGGGTCGAGACCCACATGCTGAGAAACCCTATTGTAGATTAGCATCTACCCTGATCCTTCAAGAGTAACATTCCATTCTAACACCACCTTCCCTTGGGGACCTCTACACTGGAGAGGAGACTGCTTTTCTCTTCCTCCATCTCACCACTTCAAAGCATTTTTAGAATGCTCTTGGGGGAAGAGAAACACAGCATCATCAGAACCTGCTGAGTTCCACTGAAGACTCAAAGGTATCATTTTTGCCTCCGGGTTCAAAGCGAATTTGTGATTTCAAGATGTTTAAACAAAATTAGTTGGTAGATATTATTAGTAACGGTAAAAGTAAATGCAAACATGAAAAATGTTCATAAATAGGAAGACTGTTCTTTCTTTCACAGCAACTGTTATGAGACATGGGTGCTTCATAAACCGACAAAGCCAAGACAGTCTTCCACTAAGAGAAACTGGAACATGTCTAGGATCGGCCTAGAAATGGCGGTGGCAGCTGCTTCTGCTTCTTCTTCGTCTCCTTCTCCTCCCCCCCTCCTTTTTTTGTTTGTTTGTTTGTTTGTTTGTTTTGTTTTTTGGAGGCAAGGTTTCTCTGTGTAGCTTTGGAGCCTGTTCTGGATCTCACTCTGTAGACCAGGCTGGCCTTGAACTCACAAAGATCTGCCTGGCTCTGCCTCCCAAGTGCTGGGATTAAAGGTGTGTGCCACCACCACCACCACCTGGCATCCTCCTTTTTTCCCTCCCCCTTCTGGAGACAGGCTTTCCCTGCAGACCAGTCTGGCCTCAAACTCAGAGATCCACCTCTGCCTCTCAAGCATTAAAGATGTGTGCCACGATGTGCGGCCTGAGTTCTCTTATCAAAAACTTTGTTATGATTGGTTTTAAGATAAGCTGTCCCCTACACGTTACATAGCTAAGGATGACTTTGGACTTTTTCTTTTTTTTTTTTTCCTGGAACTTGATTTGTAGCCCAGGCTGGCCTCGAACTCACAGAGATCCACCTGCCTCTGCCTCCCGAGTGCTGGGATTACAGGCGTGTGCCACCACCGCCCGGCGACTTTGGACTTCTAATCCTCCTACCTCCTTCTCCCAAGGGCCCAGATTACAGGCTTTTGGGCCACACCTGGTTTATGTGGTGCTGGACTTCAAACCCAGGGCCTTCTGCATGCTGGGCAAACATTCCACATCCTTAGCCTCTTTTCAGTGTTATGCCTGTCTTCATTCTTTGGAATTTCCTAGTGATATGCATGTGTTACTTTTGAAATGTCAACCCTTGGAGGGAGATATTACTCCTCCCATTTTAGGAATGTGGGCATCAAGTCTCAGTGAATGTCTGCTGTGGTCTGCTGAGAGTCATGTGACCAGCGCAGGCATGTCTGCAGCCAGGCAGAGCAAAGACTCTGTTGAGACCCTGAAACAAGGAGGTTACACTCTACCCAAGGTCTCCTTTTTGCTTGTTTGCTTGTTTTGGGTTTCTTGTTTCTGGTGCTAGGAACTGAACCTAGAGCCTCGTACACAAACCACTCACAGAGCTGTAACTCCGGCCTTACCCAAGAGTTTGCTATTGGGTCTGGGTGAACTAGAGCTGTTCAGGACAGCCAAACAGCTGCTCTGTGGGTGGGAACTTGAACCTGGCCTAGGGGTGACACTTGTTTATCTTTCTAACTTTATTTTATTTCTCTCTTGCAGAGCTGAGGGTTGAGCCTTGGGTCTTACACAGTAGGTGAGCATTGTCCCCCTGAACTACCCACCCCAATCCCTAAAATCGACACCTACACCTGTGGAGCTACTAGGATGGGACTTCCTGAAGAAGGACAGAGAGAGGAGGTCGGGGAGAGAAAGACAAAAGAAACATTGGCAAGAATGATGGACCCTGAACGCAAAGTCATGGAAGGTAAAAGAAACATGGAGGGCATGAGGCTGTACTGAGCAGTAGCGCTGAGCTTGGTTATTGGAGGGTGTTGTCGGTGAATCCAGGCTGAACTTGACAGACTGGCCTGGACAATCACTGTAGTTAGGTACTCCCCGGCACCACAACACACACCTTGAGACTTTGGGCTGTGGTATAAGGATGGTCCAAGGGCCAACAGCTAGGCTGTGGGATGTTTCCTTGTGGAATAAAGCACGGGCAAGGAAGGTCTCCTCCTCTGTGGAGGTAGCAGGGAGTGGGACATGGACCCCAGAACTGACATTGCCACCTCTGGATTTGGGAGAACATACTGGAGTTCCTGGTTTAAAGTAAATCGAAGCCAGCCCTCCACCCAGTGCCCTAGGGACCCAGCCAATTTCCAAATCAGTTAAAACAAATGAAATTGAGCTTACCATGGCATGTGGCTGAAATTATTCTAATGCGGCCTGTCTTCTGAGAATTAATTTGGGATCTCCCTACCTTCCCTGAGAGTGTATCTAAGTCCTCGAGTACTTACATAATGCCCAGATCTGGACTTAAGGACCAGTGTTTGGTCCTCAATCATAATCTGAGTGTGCAGGCATCCACAGCCACATCCATCACCCATCTGGTCCTCAGTTGGTAAGCCATACAGGTCGAGGCTCATTTCCATCAGCCCTTTTCTCTCTCCATATCTGGCCTCCTCTTGAGCACAGTAGACATCCCTGTTGCTGGCCTTGAACTTATGATCCCCCTGCCTCAGTCTTCCAAAGCCAGGTCCATGTCACTGGGCCTAGCTTGTAACACGAAATCTAAATGGTCTTTTAATAAAAAACCCGGATCCAGATATTGGGGTAGATGCTGAAAGATCAGAGAGACAAAGGAACAAGCCGTTGCCACGCCTCACCTCCAGGACTCCTCAGCTGAAAAGCCTTTTGGCCGAAAAGGGCTTCTGCTGAAAAAACCCTACTTCCTGTCTCCTCACGCCTTATATACCTTTCTCTGCCCAGCCAACACTTCCTTCCTAGTACTGGGATTAGAGGTATGTGCCACCACTGCCTGGTATCTGTGTTTAATGTAGTTTAATCTTGTTCTGTTCTCTGATCTTCAGGCAAATTTTATTAGGGTACACAATATATCACCACACTAGCGCCTCTCTATATTCATAAAAGTTTTAATCTATTCATTTAAATTATCCATAGTTTTACATTTTTTCTTGTTTTTCTGTTTCTTTTTAGAGGTCATGGTCTGCTATGTAAGACATTGCTTCCTGGAGCATGCACTCTAGAATTTCCTGGACTAGGGGGATGAATGAACTGCTTTTACTAGTCATGAAATGTAATATGTCAGTTGCTCTTGCATAGCTATAACAGAGTTCCTGGAGGAACAACTTAGTAAAGATGTATCTCGGCTTATGATCTCAGAGGGATCTGTCTGTGCCTGTGCAGCCTCGTGGCCTTGGTCAGCAGGAGGCTGTTCACTTCATGGCAGATTGGAAGCAGAGAGTGAGGAAAAGACTGGAGATCCTGTATAACCTTCAAAGTCACACTTCCAAGTGTATTAATTCTTCCAGCTAGGCTCCATCTCTTAAAGTTTCCAGAATTTTCCAAAATCACACCACCAGCAGGGGAACTAAGCACACGAGCCTATGGGCATGGTTCATGTTTAAGTCATAACATATATCCTTCTATCTTTTAAGAAATTAACTTATTTTTATCTTATGTGCGTTGGTGCTTTGCCTGCGTGTGTGTCTTTAAGGGTGTCAGATCCCCTGGAACTGGAGTTAGACAGTTGTGAGCTGCCATGTGGTTGCTGGGAATTGAACCTGGGTCCTCTGGAAGAGCAGCCAGTGCTCTTCACCGCTGAGCCATCTCTCCAGCCCCTCCTTCTGTCTTTTTGATAAATTTTCTTTTGATATAAAATTACAATTTGGCAGCAAGGTGTGGCGGCACTTTAACCCCAGCACTCAGGAGGCGGAGGAAGAGGCAGGCAGATATCTGAGTTTGAGCCCAACCTGGTGTACAGAGCAAATTCCAGGACAGCCAAAGCTACACAGAGACATCCTGTCTCACACACACACACACACACACACACACACACACACACACTCACACACTCACTCACACACACACAGTCTCACACTCACACACATTCACACACACTCTCACACACACTCACACACTCTCACACACACTCACACACTCACACACACTCACACACACACTCACACACACTCACACACACTCACACACACTCTCACACACACTCACACTCACACACACTCACACACACTCACACACACTCACACACACTCCAAAAAAATTACTTTAGCATTTACTTTAAGTACTGAAGATATTCTTCTGCTTCCTGTTTATTATTATTATTGTTTTTGTTTTTGTTTTTGTTTTTGAGATAGGATTTCTTTGTACAGCCCTAGCTGGAACTAGCTCTGTAGACCAGGCTGGCCTCAAATTCACAGGGATCCTCCTGCCTCTGCCTCCTGAGTGCTGGGATTAAAGGCGTGCACCACCACTGCCCAGCTTAAAATTATTTTTACATTTATTTATTTAGAGAAAAGCACACACACACACACACACAACCACACTACTTGTGTGGAAGTCAGAAAACGCTGTAAGAAAGTCTGTTTTCTTCTTCCACTGTGTAGTGCTGGGAAGTAAACCGAGGTCTTCCTAGAGAAGAGCAAACTCAGGTGGTTTGGTGGGAGGTAATGAATGACAGGAGGGTGTGGCTCTTTGGGGCTGATTTGACCTCATTCTACAGGGCAGCCTCGGAGATTCTCACATTTTATCCTCTCAGGGCCATTTCCAGGAGGAAAGAGCTCTGTTGTTTCAGCAAGAGTTAAACACGCTCCCTTTGGGATGAATTCTATCAATTTCGCCATCGCTGTAGCCAGAGGTTCTCTGTGGTCAGTTGTCTTCAGCAGACACTTCTGGGACTCACTTGTAGTTGAACTCTCAAAAAGCCACAGAATCTGAGATTAGGGGGAGTATGGTTTCTTTAGTAATGGAAATTGTTAGGTAAAAACTTGAAGAGCAGGGGTCAGGAGATGATTCAGCCCGTAGTGTGCTTATTGTGCAAGTGTGAGGGCCTGAGTCTAGATCCCCAGCACCCAAGGAACAGCTGGGTGTATGTGCCTGTGGTACCAGCACTGGGGGTAGGGGTGGAGGATAGGTAGATCCCTGACACTCACAGGCCAGCCAGTGTAGCCAAATTAGTGAGCTCCATGTTTGGCGAGACACCCTGTCCCCCAAAGTAAGGTAGAGGGCTAGCTCAGTGGCTAGCAAGCTCTTGATGTTCTTCCAGAGGCCCAGAGTTCAGTTTCCAGCACCTATGTTGGGCAGCTCACACCAGCCCTCTAACTCCAACTTTAGAGGATCTGATGTCCCCTTCTGACCTCCACAAACACCCACACTTACTTCCACATACCCACGCCGTCAGCCACATGGATACACAGAATTAAAACAAACAAAACTGAATATTAAAGTGCTAGGATTTCAGGAGATACAAGTTTAAAAGAAGATGGATGGAGAACAATTGTAAAAATCGTCTATATCGACCTCTGCCTCCACATTCGCGCACACACACACACACACACACACACACACACACACAAACATACACACACACACACACACAGAGAGAGAGAGAGAGAGAGAGAGAGAGAGAGAGAGAGAGAGAGAGAACAGTTTTTTAAAAGATTAATTTATTTATTATGTATATAGTATTTTGTTTGCATGTATCCTTGCAGGCCAGAAGAGGGCATCAGATCTCATTACAGATGGTGGTTGCTGGGAATTGAACTCAGGACCTCTAGAAGAACAGCCAGTGTTCTTAACCTCTAAGCCATCTCTCCCGCCCAAGAGAACATTTTTAAAGCCCTCAAGGGAGACCTAAAGTTTTGCCCAAAGAGAGGCAACGACATTCCTGATACCAACAACATCTGCATAACACCATCCCCAGCATCCCTCCAGAAAAAGGTCCAGAGGGGGGCTGTGAGGCCACCAAATTGTATTAACAAGACACGCATTCTGTCCAGGTCTGGACCCATGTTCTCCAGGACAGGGTGACAGAGGCCACTTTCTCAGTGTCTGGACCACTCAGGCCTCAGTTACCCCGTTTGCAACTTCTCAGTGATAGGTTTCATCTAGGGCGCCCCCCCTCAACCTCTTCAAGGTGTTTTTATCCCCTTGATACAAAAAATAATAATAATAAACACTTAAAAACAGGATCTCCAACCTCATTACCAGACAAATCTGCTCTGCCGTGAGGGCAGCCAAATCCACTCTAGGGTCAAAGTGCACAGCCCTTCTTATATATCCAGTGTGTAAGAGAGCCAAGAAGTAGGGTTACACGAAACGTAACTCCGCAGCCAGAGATGAAAACCAACCACCAAAGGAGTACACGCTACCCAGCTGAGGCTTGTGCCTTCTGCTGATTCGCCTTGCCTGAGGGGGTGGGTGGGGGGTGGGGCTGGCAGCCAGAACAGATGTGGGCACAGTGGTCAAGAAGTAGGCACAAGGGAGGGGGGTAGAGGCAGGGGCAGGGTAGAGGCAGGGCCAGGGCAGGGCAGGGCAGGGCCATGGCAAGGCAGGGCAGGGCAGGGCAGGGCCATGGCAAGGCAGGGCAGGGCAGGGCCGGGAAGGGAAGAGTAGAACACTCCTTTACACAGAAAACCACAACAGTTTCAGAACAGTACAGCTCTGTCTCTGCTGGACGAGGCCACCTCAACTCTGAAGGCTGGTGAGAATCAGAGTCATCCCACATGGCCTGCCTTCAAAGTCTTGGAACTGGAAGTCTGGAGACCAGGGAGCAGGTGGTGAGGTGAGACTAACCACTACTAACCACTTACGGAGCATCTAGTACCTGCCAGGCCTGGGCTTTTCACGAGTCATCTCATATGTCAGCTGTGGCTGCTGGAATCCAGAAACGGTAAATGTTAGCCTTGTCTCCATCACTTGATATTTTTTATCAAGTTACTTCATCTATTTTTGCCTCTGTTTCTTCATCTGCGACACAGAAATAATAAAACGATTCATCTCACAGGGCTGCGCACATGCTCAGCTGCCTCTGATGCATTTCACACCGTGTCTGGGAGATTATCGAATACTGCATAAGCATTCTATCAGTACTTGGGAACTGCTAAGCCTAGCCCAAACCCCTACAGTGGGAGTGCTAGCCAGAGAAAGGTCTGGCTGTTCTAGCAAAGGTTCAACTTCTCAGTGGCTTAGACAAGGCCATTTGTTTCTAACGTAACTGTCCAAAACCAAGAAAGCCAGATGAGGATGGGGTTGAAGATATGCTATGATTTGTCTGTGTCCCCAAAGTTCGTATGTTGGAAAGATCTCCCCTGTATAACAACACTGAGATGGGGGGGCCTTTGAGGGGTGATGAGTTCAGAGTCTTCGCTTGGGAGTGGATGATTGCAGAATTCATGAAAGTAGGCTCGTTATCTTGAGAGTGGGTTTCCATTTGAGTGAGTTCACCTCTCTCTTGCTCTAAAGCATGTTTCCTCGCCCTTCTGCCTTCGGCTGTGAAGTCCCTGATGGCTCAAGGTTCTTGATCTTGGATTTCTTCAGCCTCCAGATCCATGAGAAATAAATTTCACTGTAAATTACCCAGTGTAGGATATCCTGTTAGGGTAACACAAAACAGACACAGATAAGTAGATCTAGAAGAAGGTAGAGGAGGTCCTGACATTTTCAACCTGTGTCTTCCACCATGGTGATCTAATGGTTGCCCGAGTGCTGCCATCATATATACCCCATTAGGAGCCTAGGGGATGTTTCCCTCTTCCAAGGGCACCCTTATGAAGTTGCATGTGATAATGCTGCTGAAATATTGTTGGCCAGATTTAGTCACATGGCCACACAATCTGCAAAGGAAGCTGGGAAATATAAATGTGGGGTCTCACTGATAGAGGAAGAGAGAAGAGAATCCATGGGTTTGCCTACCCCACAGGAAGAAAACATTCACATCTTCTGAAGAACAGTGAGTCAGTTCCAGCTAGACGCCAGTTCTCTGAGGCATGGGTATCCCATTACCAGGTGGCCCTGTTCTGATGCCCCATAGCCCATCAGGCAGAGACCTGTCCTTCGTACTATCCACTAATGACAGTGGAAGAGAAGCAGGATAAATGTAATTAAAACATCCCAGAACAGGAAAGGATGACCACCCTGCTGAGTCCACTGGATATTAACAACCCCTAAGTCCAGACTACTGCTGGGTCTGGTCTCTGGAACCTCGGCTTTCCATGCAGGCAGCTTTGCCCATGAGAAGCTGGTCTTTACCCAGTATCCACTGCAGCTATGTGGGGTGGCATGCCTTCATCTTAGATATTCCAGTTTTCCCAGATGTCTTCCAGCTGTTGGAAGGGTGGAAGGGTGGATGATAACTGGAGAGAAGGGTCAAGTGAGGCCTTGATGGTCAGGTTTATTTGCCAATTTGACACTCTCAAAACTCTTAGAAGGCTGTTTGGCTCCCAATTTGAGTAGCCACAGCCAATGGTCCCACGTAAGCATTGCTGCCGTGCCAGGGTTCTCTAGACTTGGAGTTCTTGCCTGTTCTCTCTCAAACTGGTATGGCCTCCTGGAAGAATGTGAACAAACTTGTTTGGCCCTAAGAGGAATTCACCTTTCCTTTGCACATTTGTTTGTGGGGTTTTTTGGTTGTTGGTTTTTTTTGTTGTTGTTTGTGTGTGTGTGTGTGTGTGTGTGTGTGTGTGTGTGTGTGTGTGTGAGAGAGAGAGAGAGAGAGAGAGAGAGAGAGAGAGAGAGAGAGAGACTTGGTATTTTGTTTTGGTTTAGTTTGGCTTAGTTTGGTTTGGTTTTTTTAAGACAGGGTTTCTGTGTAGCCCTCATTGTTCTGGATCTCGCTCTGTAGACCAGGCTGACCTTGAACTCAGAGATCTGCCAGCCTCTGTCTCCCAAGTGCTGGGATTGAAGGTGTGTGACACCACCACCCAGCTGGTGTTTTTTTTTTTGTTTGTTTGTTGTTGTTGTTGTTTTTGTTGTTGTTGTTTTTGTTGTTGTTTTTGTTTTTGTTTTGTTTTTTGTTTTGTGTGTGTGTGTGCGTGTGTGTTTGACAAGGTCTCATATACACCAGGCTGTCTTGAACTCCCTACATAGCTAAGGATGACCTTACACCTCTAACCCCCTGCCTCCACCTCCTGAGTGTCGAGGTTACAGTATGCACCACTATGCTGATTTATGAAGAACTATGGATCAAACCATGGCTTCACGCAGGCTGGGCAGGCATTCTACCAACTTGGGTACATCCGGGCCATCTTCTCTTCATTCCCATATCTGTTCTCATTCCCATTCATTTTCTTTCCCTTTTCTTTCTTTGTACGCTGTGAGGCATGGAATTCAGGTTCCCCCACATTTGAGGTAAATGCTCTATCACTGAACTCATTTCTAGCTCAGAAATCCTCGATTCTACATGTGCCCTCCGGCCAATCCCACAGTCTTGGGAACCACTTGGCCAAGGGCTGGAGTCCAGAACCCACCCTTGTTGCCTCTTCCAACCCCTGTACTGACAGCACCTCACTGAGTGCATCTCTCATAGGAATTTGACAGCAACAGCAGTAGTGTGTGTTTACACTGGTTCCATGAGAAACCAGCTCTGTGGCCCATCCCCAAAGGCATGTGATACAGTGGAGCAGCTGGAAAATCCATCCCTCAACTCCCCCAGCATACCTTATGTCCCCTTCACAGATTCAGAGCAGGTTCAAATCACACCGCTGCCTTCTCCTGCAATGCTCCAGTCTCCATGCTCTGCACAGGACCTCCTCCTCTGGAAAGTCTTCCTTGACTGCACGGTGCACACAGATCTGGCACATCGTGTGCTGTGGCATGTGCTCTTTGCTTCCTCCTTGGTGCAGAGTTGCCCTTCCATGTGTAGATAGCTTTCAGCTTATTTGATTGCTGGCCTCCTGGGTGGCCAAAATATCCTGGCTAGATGTGATGAAAAGTCCCTCTGGGGATCAGCCAGACCCAATTAAGGTCTATGTTGGCTGCTTGCTTGCTAAATGACCTTAGAAAACATTGCCTGTTTTCTCTGAGTTCGTTTCCAATGGAATGAAAACATTCTATAATAGAGACTGCCAAATGGGCCTACTGTCTGGTTTTTCTCTTCTTTTAGGGGTAGAATTGAATGAATTTTAACTGGAATGGCTGCCCATAATAATGACTGAGATCCTCAACTCCCTGCCCCTTGAAGCCACGCATGGCCTTGTGGCTAAATTTGGCCAATTAGATGTGAGTGGAAGTGAGGGAGTAACTTCCACTTCAGGGCATAAAAGATGTGTGGATTCTTTTCTTTTTCCCTTTTCTCTTCTGGCTGGAATGCTAGTTCAGGGGTAAGGTAGAAGCCAGAATGCCCATCTTGTATTCAGGATGGAAAATGTTCTGAATGACCTCACAGCCACCCTATCAGCTCTAGACTGCCTATAGACTATTATTGTTTGAATCTCTCTCTCTCTCTCTCTCTCTCTCTCTCTCTCTCTCTCTCTCTCTCTCTCTCTGTGTGTGTGTGTGTGTGTGTGTGTGTGATATGTGTGGTATATGCATGTATTCCCAGAAGCCAAAGGAAGGTGTTGGGTATTCTGTTTTATCAATCACCACTTTAATCCTTCCCAGGACAGGGTCCTTCCTAAACCTGAAACTAGTCTGGAGACCAGGAAGCCCCAGTGACCCCTCTGTTTCCACACCTCCACAGAAAGTGACCGCATCCAGCTTTTTATGTGGGTCCCAGGGACTTGAACTAAGGTCCTCATGCTTGCAAGACTAAGTGTTCTTACCCATTGAGCCACCTCTCAAGTTCCTGAGGCATTCTTGTTTGTTTGTTTGTTTGTTTGTTTGTTGTTTGTTTGTTTTGGAGACAGAGTCTCCCTATGTAGCCCTGGCTGTCCTGGAACTCACAGAGATCTGCCTTCCTCTGCCTTCCCGGCTCTCCTGAGGTATTCTTAAATTGGGTCTTTGTTACAGCAACCAACTGTCTATCCTAATTTTGTGTTTGGAAGTGATGCTTCTTAAAAACCTAAAACAAATACTAGTTTAGAGACTGACTAGCAGCTAGCAAGGAAAACATCGCACACTGGCAAGCTGTGGGCCGTTGTCACATTTCCACAAGCTGTGGCAGGATATGACTATCATCTGTCATGCCTAGTTACAGGGCACATGCCGATGGCCTCCCATTCTTTGACGTGGTCCCATTTGCTGTGCCTCAGAAGTTTCACTGTCTGGCATCAGATCCAGGCTCCAGGAACACTCATGAAAAGTCAAAGCCTCCACCCTGCACAGTCTCCACCCTCCTCGGTGGAGGTGCTTTGATGGAGGACAGGAAATACGTTCAATAAATCCAGCAGGAAATCCAATAGTCCATCCCCGAGTGTTCACTAGGGCCAGGGGGTCCGGATGGAAGAGAATGGCAAGGGGAGGGAGGGCCAGGGAGAGGAGAGCCAAGGCAGCTGGGTCAGCGGTCCCCATTTGGAACTCTGACTCAGGCCCTAGGAATGCCAAGGAAGGGGGTGAGCCGCTGCCACCACCGGAGACAGGCTGGGTTCCCCTCTGGCACAGGAAGATGCACAGCCAGTACTCACGGTGGGTTAGGGGCTGGGCTCCTGCACACCCCTCATCTCTCAACCACACGTCGACTCAGGGGTTGCTCCCTCTGCACACAGATATGAGCCCATGCTCTCAATCCCATCTTGCACCTTTGAGATGAATAGCAGAGTGCCCACCTGCCTGACCCGCCCTCCCCATCACTTTTGGCTTTCACCTAAGAAGGGAACTGGTTGGTGGCCCTCAAAAGGGGATATCGAGACATACCCTGGCTGCTCTATGAGGACCACCCACACCCTCCTCACAGTCTCGAGTGTATCCTTCCTAACTCATCCCATCCTTGGCTAGGGAGGTTTGCGTGGAGGAGAAAGTGAAGATGGCTAACTTTTCTCCTTTGAAATCTCAGCTCCAAGATGAGAGTTCCGCCTCCGCAGCGCCCCCAAGCCGCCGCGAGGGAACAGCCGCGGCCTGAGCGCTCCCTCCCAAGACCTGACAATCAGAGAGAACCCGATCCCTGAGGGCCCAATGCCAGGGGCCAGCCCAGAATAGTTGCCACCCCACCGCCCCTGTCGCGCACTCGCTTGCGGACTAGGGCTGGCCGCATGGAGTCTGAGCTGGAACACACACTGCCTGGGGTACCGGGGTCGGGGGTGGGGGCAGCGCTGGGATGTAGGGAGACAGCAAACGTGTGGCCTTGTGTTGTGTGTGTGTGTGGGGGGGGGCATGGCTTGCTGTGCATTGTACTCTGTGGGTGTGAGCAGGCCCATTCCATGTATGTATATGTATTTTGTGTGTTACGTGCCTGTGTGGGATGCTGTGTGTGCCGGGAGTGTGCAAGTGTGTATGTTGTGCATATCTGTATATACATGGTGTGTGGGTAGGTGTGTTTGTTTGTGTGTTTGTTTGTTTGTTTGTTTTAAAGGGGACAAGCCAGGGACTTTAGAACAGGAAGCATTTTCACAACAGTTCAGATATTCTCTTGCATAGACACTGACCTGGAGCCACAGTGGGTGTCCAGAGAGTCAAGGTGGGTGGAGCGCAGCGCCCTGTGGGGCTAGCCTTTTCTCTATAGCTCCCTTGGCCCCCACCTTTCTGAACCCCAAACTTGGTTAGGACCCCTAGCTTGGCTTTATCCCTTCTCCTTTCCCCAGCGTGTGTCCCCCACCTTCCCTTTCTTCCTCTTTGATGAAGATCTCAACCCCAGTGCTAACCTTATTACTTCCCAGCTGTGTGATTTGTGACAAATTGCTTAACCTCTCTGAGTTTCTGGTCCCTTGCTGCTAAATAGGAATGCCATTCCTATTTACAGTACCTGCCTCGGAAGATGTCTATGAATAGAAAATAAAAACTATTGGGGGTGAGGGGCGGTGCTTTGAAAACTTCCAGTGTGGTCACTAATGACATCGTCCTGGGTTTTGTTGTTTATCACTCCCCTCTAACGGAACAGGTCCTTTCCTCCTTCCAGAGATGGACTTCCTGGAACAAGGAGAAAACTTGTGGCCATCACCAGCTGTGACCACCAGCCCAGAAAGAAGCCGCGCAACACGGGGCGTCAAGGCTTCCAGATGGACAAGGCAGGAGGCTGTGGAGGAAGTGGAGCCACCAGGTTTGGGAGAAGGTGAGGCTAAGGTCAGTTATGGTGACAGGGGGCAGCAGGAATTCCAGAGTGGTGTCTGACCTGAGATCACATGGAGCCAGACCAATCTCATCCTGTGGCCTCCGTCTCCCTACATGAGAGGCAATAACTGTGCTGCCGACACAGAGCCCCGCTGCAGCCAGCCACCTTGGAAAGATGGAATAGAGTTGCTGTTTGCTAGGACCCTGAGACTCCACAACATCCAGGCGCCCCAGTGCTGCCAAACACTGAAGGCACAGAGAACATGCTTTGGAAGATGCAGTAACTCTCCTCGCTGCCTTCTTCCCCCAACAGGTGCCCAGGCCAGACCAGCTGCTGAGTCCGCCAGGCAGGAGGCCACATTCCCCAAGGCCACACCCTTGGCTCAAGCTGTTCCCTTGGCTGGAGAGGAGACCTCCCCCAGAGGGTGGGACCTCCTCTTGCCCGACCTTGCAGCCTCAGCAGTGGGCTCCAGCACAGGAGACCTGGAGCTGGCCATCGAGTTCCCAGACCCGGAGGCCTGGGACTGTGAGCTCGAAGGCCTGGGGGAGGACAGGCCTCGGCCTTGCCCATCCCCACAGGCCCCACTTCTCAGCCTGAGTTGGGATGATGAGTTGCAGAAGCCTGGGGCCCAGGTCTATATGCACTTCATGCAGGAACACACCTGCTATGATGCCATGGCCACCAGCTCCAAACTGGTCATCTTCGACACTACGCTGGAGGTAAGACCCTGATT
The DNA here is from genome assembly GCF_903995425.1 of Onychomys torridus. Taxonomy (NCBI): domain Eukaryota; kingdom Metazoa; phylum Chordata; class Mammalia; order Rodentia; family Cricetidae; genus Onychomys; species Onychomys torridus. The sequence continues at coordinate 58,960,742 of NC_050465.1, read as the reverse complement.
TGACCCTGGTTGAGCTCAGGGCTCAGCCTCCTGCCTCTGTAGCTACCACCCATACCCTCCTGGATGTCTTGCCAAGCCAAAGTCCCTGCAAGTCCCTTTCTAGGACTCCTTAGTATCAGAAGAAAGAATGCTCTGAGGACCCCCTAACTGCCATCACAGCCCTGTCACTCTGAACCTGCTACAGCCTGGGGTTAGTCACTTCATCTCCATCATCTCTAAAAATGGGGACCAGAGGCTTGCTCATCCCTGTTTCAAAGGAGTCTTAGGACAACCCAGGACAAAGAAAGAATACTCTGTTAACTGTGTAAGATGTCGCAGAGTCATTCAGGACCAAGAGGAGGGTAGTCCGGCAACAGAAAAATAAAAAAAATAAAAAAAAAAAAAAAGCAAATGCTTTGGTAGCTGCTCTGCCATTAGGCGAAACTGACTCCATCATTATCACTGTTACGGCAGGGCAAAAAGATGCCTACATGTTCGAGGTGTGGGATATGGGTCCTCCGTAGAACACAATCTGGTTCCGGTGCTTCACAGAGGGATATATTTTATTTTAATAGCTCTGCTTAATCTTGATGTGTGCTTGAGTCGGGTGCAGTGGCCCACATTTGTAACCCCAGGTCTGAGGGGGCTGAGTCAGGAGGGTCTCAAGTTCCAGGCTAGCCTGGAACCCAAACAACAATATCACAGGAGCCTAGAATGAAAGGACAGGAGAGAAGAGAGAAAAGAGCTAAGGAAAGGGAAGAGGTGGGGAGATAGAAAAGAGAAGATGGAAACCAAGTATGCTCAGCACATAGAGGTAGTTTTGCTTAGGATAAGGATCAAAATAAGTTAGCATCAAATTTAGTGAGGAAATTGTTGTAGTTCTGCATATGTTATGTGAATAGTTATACCTCTAACACTTCAATGAGCAAGAACTATACCATGTCAATATGCATACGACGTCCATGTAGAAACCCTGCTGTATCTAATGATGGTCCCTCGGTGCCTCTGGGCACAAGCAGCCTTATCTGTGTCATAACCGTGACAACAGCGGTCTTGTCATGGGAAAGAGGCAGACACATGTGGAGAGGAAGCAGAGCGAAGATCCCATGGGAGGACCCAGGTGGGGACAGCAAGAGGGGAGGCTGAGGGGCTGTCCGTCCTTCCCGGCCATTGTTCTTTCCTGCCCCTCAGATTAAGAAGGCTTTCTTTGCCATGGTGGCCAACGGTGTGAGGGCAGCCCCTCTGTGGGACAGCAAGAAGCAGAGCTTTGTGGGTGAGGAGAGGGGGTTGGGGAATGGCGGGAGGGACCTCACGTGGTGTAAGAACGCCAGCAGGTTGGGGCCTGACTTTCCCCCCAACTTGTCGCCTGTCAACCCTACAGGTATGCTCACCATCACAGACTTTATCCTGGTATTGCATCGCTACTACAGATCCCCCCTGGTGAGTTCCGGGGTGTCACATGGGCTGGGCTAGGGCATCTTCAGGAGGTCCAATGCTCCAGGGCTCATGCCTAACCCTAAAATCCCACCCATGCCTTTAGGTCCAGATCTACGAGATTGAAGAACATAAGATTGAGACCTGGAGGGGTAAGTTGGAGAAGCCTGTGGGGTTAGTGTTGGGGCCCAAGGACTGGGAGAGAAGGTGGGATTTCCGGGAGAGCACAAGTCCATGGGGAAGTCTCAAGTGCCTGAAGGAAGAAAAGGCGTTAGGAGACAGGATGCGGAAACGGGACCCTTGTGGCCTGACTCGGGTTTTTCTTCAGAGATCTACCTACAAGGCTGCTTCAAGCCTCTCGTCTCCATCTCTCCCAACGACAGGTAAGGATCTTCTCTGTTCACCTGAGCACACTCCCATCTGTCTGTCTCAAAGGGTTTTGTTGTGACGTTTATTGCTTGCTTGAGTGAGTGTGTGAGTGTGTGTGTGTGTGTGTGTGTGTGTGTGTGCGTGTGTGTGATCATGGCGCACATGTGGAGGTCAGAGACATTTTGCAGGCGTTGGTTCTCTTCCACCGTCTGGGATGCAAGGATTGAGCTCAGGTCATCAGGCTTGGCATCAAGGCCATCTTGCCATCTTGCCTCAGCCTCTTGCATCGTGCCCTTATGCTATCCCACTCAGGGCACCTCTGGGAAGCAGAGGGATGAGGGGACCCTGGTGCTCTGCCGGGGGCCTCAGTTGGAGGGTCTCTGCCACATTGCTCCTGATCTCACTGCTTTCCTTCGTTAAAGTCTGTTTGAAGCTGTCTATACCCTCATCAAGAACCGAATCCACCGCCTGCCGGTCCTGGACCCGGTCTCCGGCACTGTGCTCTACATCCTCACGCACAAGCGGCTACTCAAATTCCTGCACATATTTGTGAGCCTGGGATGGTGGGAGCAAGCAGGGAGCCACGGGAGACACTGAGGTCAAGTGTCCAAGCCCAGGCAAAGGGAGGGGGGATCTGGGAGCACCTTGATCTGATGAGATCACCACCGCGTCCCATCCCAATAGGGTGCCCTGTTACCACGGCCCTCCTTCCTCTGCCGCACTATCCAAGATTTGGGCATCGGCACATTCCGAGATTTGGCTGTAGTTCTGGAAACAGCTCCTATCCTCACCGCGCTGGACATCTTTGTGGACCGGCGTGTGTCTGCACTGCCTGTGGTCAATGAATCTGGTACTACATCCAGGGCGAAAGGCTCTAGCTAGGGTGGGCAAGGACGGGCCTGAAAGGACCTTGTGGGCAGGATGTGCAGCCAGAGTCTTAGAAGTCTCTGCTGCTTGCTTTGAACTTAGGGCCAGTTGTTTAGCCTTTCTGAGCCTCAGTTTCCCCAAGTGTGGAAGGGAATTTTTTCTGGGCAGGGGTATTATTTTGAGACAGGGTCTCACCCTGTAGCCCGGAAATTTGCTATGTAACCCACACTGGCCTCAAACTCATGGTAGTTCCTCTGCCTCCGGCCTCCTCATGCTGGGATTTGGGAGTGCACCACCACGCCCCATGTGTCGGGGGACTCTTCGTCCTTTTTGCCTTTGAAGGAGAACTGGTAAGATTGTCTGCAATAAGATGACTATGGTAGTAGGGAACAGCAGATCCTTTTGTGTCTTGTATTAGTGCACCCTAAACTTGACCATGGGGTCTTGATGTCCTGTGCTAGAAAGATCAAAGGGCAGCAAGAGTATCTCCTTAGTTAGACTGTGGCCACAGATATTTCAAAGTTGGGGCTGGGAACTGGTTCATTGGGTAAAGGGCTTCATGTCTAAGCATCAAGACCAGAGTTTGAACCCCTCAGCACTCATAAAAGTGCTGGTATGGTATGGAAAGGGGATGGTATGGAAGCCTGCCTGTAAACCCAGGGCCCAGGAGGTGGCATCAGGGGACCCCTGGACATGAGCTGGCCAGCTAGACTAGCTGAATTTTGGAGTATCTGGTTCAGTGAGAGATCTTGCCTGAAAAAAGTGTAAGGCAGTAGAGGAAGATGCCTGGCGTCAACTCCTGGCCTCCACACATGCATGAGCACACACACACACACACACACACACACACACACACACACACATGCCCACACATGTGAGAACACACACCCACTTGAGCACACATACATACACACACATGCCCACACATGTGAGAACACACACATATAGACACCACATACACTGCGTTAATAAGAGGTAATACAAAGTTATATTCACCAGAATGAAGTTGAATATTACAAAGGACTTTTAAAGTATTACCCAAATATGAAAACTTTCAAGGGAAATAGAAATGATAGAGAACAACATATTGCCATAACCAGCTCATCATTTTTCTGAATTAAGAAAATAAATTACAGACATTGGATCATATCACCCCCATGCACTTCAGTCTGGCTTACAATCACATTTTTATACTTCCCAACACAACTGTGAATAGCTGGGTGGGTGAGATGACTCAGCCAGCACTTGCCAATCAAGCCTGATGACCCGAGTTCAATCCCCGGAACACACAGGGAAGGAGAGAACCGACTCCCGAGAACCGTCCTCTTCTGACCCCCACACCCATGCTGCGGCACGTGCACACACAACAATAATAAATAGAACGTAAAGGGTTTATTGCATTTACTTAGGTGCGGGTGCATGCGCATGTGGGTGCCTATGTGTCACTGCGCATACAAGGAGATCGGGAACGACTCTCAGGACTCAGTTCTCTCCTCCCTCTGTGTGAGTTCCAGGGATTAAATTCAAGTTGTCAGGATTGACAAGTGCCTTTACCCACTGAGCTATCTCACTGGCCCTTCAAGTATTTTCTTTTAAAGGGAAAAGCTATTTTTAAAACTATGAATAATTTATTGCGACCTAATTTCCAATCCTTATTCTGATTTTCCCGTTCCTCCCAAGAATGACTTTTTTTTTAAACAGCCAACTTGTTCAAACCAAGTCCCACTGAAGTCCATATTTCTCAGTTCTTCAGCTGCCCCTGAGGTCTGTCTAAATGGAAGATTGTTCCCTTTCCTCTCATTTTCACGGCACAAGTCACTTGAAAAGTCTGAATTAGTTTTCCTGTATTCCACCTTCAAGGATACAGAGATGGCTCAGCACATAAAGACACTTGCAGCCAAGCCTGACGACCTGAGTTCAATCCCCAGGACCTGCATAGTAGGAGAGAACTGACATCTAAAGATTGTCCTCTGACCTCCACACATGTGTGCTGCGGTACTCCAATGTACACACACACACACACACACACACACACACACACACACACACACGCATACACATACACATACACAAACAAATGTAGTCTAAATGGTTAAAAAAAATCCCATGTCCAGATTTGTCCATTTGCCTCCTGGAGGTACCTGTCCCTCATTCCCCTGTTGTTTCCTGTGAACCAGAAATTGAAATTAAATGACTAATGTCCGTACACGATGAGGCTGGCATATTCCAGAGGCGATGCCATCCTCTCCCTGCAGCTCACAGGAGCCTGAGGTTGGACATCTCAGTGATGCTAAGTCTATTTGTAGGTCGGGGCAGCATGATGCCCCATGACTAAGCCAGCAGCCCTGGGGGCGGGGGGACTATCAGGGAATTCGTTTCAAAAGTCTTCCCCATGTCCCCCGAAGAGCACCCTGGTTCTGAGCTGGGCTTTTCCCGTCTTTCTTCTCCGTTCCCCACTGCAGGTCAGGTCGTGGGCCTCTACTCCCGCTTTGATGTCATTGTAAGTGTCTGTGGGGCCTGGGGGTGCCACAGGGAGGCTGCGGCATGAGGACCGATGGGAAGTCGCTGTGGCTACCCGTTACAAGTGTGTCAGAGTGCCATCTCCAGGCTGCAGCCTAGGTGATGAGGTAATCCATGACTCTCTTCCCCCTGCCTCAGCACCTGGCCGCCCAGCAAACCTACAACCACCTAGACATGAGTGTGGGAGAAGCTTTGAGGCAGAGGACACTGTGTCTGGAGGGGGTTCTCTCCTGCCAGCCCCATGAGAGCCTCGGTGAAGTCATTGACAGGATCGCACGGGAACAGGTACCTGGCACCCCTCTGGGCATGCGTTCAGCACAGATGGCCTAGTTCTTTGCATAGCTCTTGCCATCCCTGTATACTGGGCACTTGGCCTGCCTTCCCTTTCAAGACCAACTTTTGGCATCTGCATTGGTAGGTGTCTGGTCCTGTTCATAAGGCCCTCATGCCAAGATCCACAGCCAGCTGAGTGGTCAAAGCCACGGCCAGCTGTTCCCAGGAGATGTCCATTGCTCCTTGAGCTATCTTAAGCTTTCCCCCTTATTAGCTGCTGTAGCCAAAGGCTTTGCCTCTCCCTGAACACTGTGGACCCACAGGTGCACAGGCTGGTGTTGGTGGATGAGACCCAGCATCTTCTGGGCGTGGTCTCCCTCTCTGACATACTTCAAGCGCTGGTACTCAGCCCTGCTGGCATCGATGCCCTCAGTGCCTGAGAGTGCCTGAGTCCTCACTCCCAAGCCATCTCCCTCACCTGAAAGCCAATGGAAGGATCTAGGGGGATTTGGCCTTCATCTTCTCCCACCCCTGTTTGCTGGTTCTGCTGTGGTACAGGTAGGCTCTGCCATGAGCTGTAGGGTAGACCCTTAGTATTTCTGAGCTCCTAGATCTAGTTAGGGTACCCTGAGGATGGCAGTGGTGCCAGTCATAACAGCCCCATAGAAACTGTCAACAAAGGCTTTACAGACCGCTACGCCATCCCAATTCCAGCTGAGGTTGTGGAGGTCCTGCTGGAAGGGATGGATGGAGGTGGGAAATCCTGAGCTCTGGGAAGGTATAGCTGGCTTCTCTCCACTCTGTTCCCACTGGGAATTTCTTGAGAATAAAGCAAGCTAACAAACTTTTGTTGAATACATTTCTATCATCAGTATGGGCTAACAGAGGAGGGGGTGCCCACCTACTGCTCATCTCAGTGAATTTGTCAGATTGTGGACTGTCCTGGCACCATGCTTTGGGGGTGGGGGAGGCATTGCCAAAAGATGGGACAGAAATCCCACCCAGTCAGCAGTAGGGTGAGATTCCTGTTGGAAGGGCACCTCCTCTTCCCGATTTGGTCAATATCTCCTCTTTTTCTCACAGGCTCTCCAGCCTTCTCTAATTGTCCTTGTTATACCTACACTCCCAGAGGCCTTTGGGCATGCCCAGTACACCAGGATGATGACATTAAGAACACTCGAGGATGATGAAAGTCCTGAACCAGAAGCACTGACATCAGCCTAGGACAATCTGTGTGCCCTGTTCCCTTTTTAAGCCTTTCCCTCCCACCTGGGTCAGGGCTGAGCTCGATGTGGCAGTGAGCATGCAGCCTACGGATTTAGCTGGGTGCCTGGAATGCTTGGTTCTGGATGCACATTCCCAGCTCCTACGAGCTGTTCTTTCCCTGTGGAAGTTCCCAATTGTGCCACCCACCGCCATCCTACCCTCCTGGCACTTACAAGCTGCTGGCGGCCAGCACTGAGCATGATTCTAGAGCTGTCTGTTGGGGCAAGAGGTGTTCATCATGGTGCCTAGCGGGTAGCTCTTACTATCTACAGCGAAAGCGGGACTGTCACGGTGCCCTTTTGGGGTGTCCATAACGGGTCGGCCATTGAGGTCTACAGAAGTATGTGGTACTTACTCTCAGGCTCCGAGAAGTAGGTACAGCAGGGCTTCTGATGCTGTTGTCCAATGGGCTCCTTAGCTCTCACTAGTAAGTAATGTTCTGCTCCCCTCGGTGTCCCCTACCCCCAGATAGATTCAGATCTTTGAGAATGAGCAATCAAGAAAAAAGAAACAAAAGAGCAAGCCATGACCTTGGATGCTACAGGCTTACTCAAAGGCTGCAGTCACTAAAATGAACTGACGGCAAGCTCCTTGTGTCTCCTGAATTCAAAGACTTGAAGGAAAGTCTGTCTACAATTGGCAAAAACTGGAAGTGCCCTTTCTTTTGTGCATAGAATGTTATTCTGCCAGTATTTTTTTAATCTCTGGTTTGTAACAAAATGAGAAGGAAAGTATTTATTAATTACTCACGTAGTAGGTGGAACCCAGTCTACAAATGGGAGTCTGCGGGAAACATAACTGATCCTGCAATGGTGGATGAACACAATTCACCAAGTACAAAGAAATGAATCTCAGTCGATTCTGGGTCTCTTCATCTGACGTTATCCTCCCCCGTGATGGCATGGGTCCTCAGATCCAGTGGTCCAGCACAGAAAGAGTAGATTCCTATTTCTACGATCTTTTAAAATTCTTTTTCAGTTTACTTATGGCATTGTGTGTGCATGCTGGCGTGAGTGTGACACAGTGGAGTGTGATTGTGTGTGTGCCTGGAGGTGAGTGTCCCACAGTGCAGATCAGTGGACAACCTCAGGCGTGGGTCCTTCCCTTCTACCTTGTTTGAGACAGAGTTCCCTTGTCACACTTCTGGGGATCTCCTGTCTCTATGTTTCATCTCCTGGACTGTAGTAGAGGGACAGCACACTCCACTATTCCTGCCTTGTTCGGCTTTACATGAGTTCTGGGAACTTGATCTCAGGGATTCACACTTGTGCACCAAGTGTTTCACCCACTGAACCCACTGAGCCATCTCCCCAGCTCGCTTGCTCTTCTCTCTTCCTCCTCCAGCTCCTTCTCCTCCTCTTTTAATTTCTTTTGAGAAAGGGTTTCACTACATATCCCTGGCTAGCCTAGAACTCACTGTGTAGGCCAAAATGGCATCAGACTCATAGAGACCCACCTACCTCTGCCTCCCAAGTGCTGGGATTAAAGTCATGTGCCACCACACCAAGCTGGGTAGTCCCATTTTTAATTTTTTTTTGGGAGGAGAGGAATCTTCATATTGTTGACCATATGGCCATGCTGTTGATCGTATGTACATGAAGTACAGGCTATGAACACTGAGCTCCAAACTCCAATCCCTACTCACATCACATAGACACCCCACTCTGTTGCTCAGGTGAGTGTTAATTAAGCTCCTGGGCTGAACCAACTCTCCTGCTTCAGCCTCCAGAATAGTTGGGGCTATAGGTGTTCATTGTGGTACCTAGAAGGTAGCTTTTACTATCTACAGCTGAAGCAGGACTGTCACTGTGTCTTTTTTTTTTGGATGACCATAATGGGTCTGCCACTGAGGTCTACAGAAGCATGTGGTACTCTCAGGCTCCAAGAAGTAGGTCCAGCAGGGCCACCCACCATGATTCTAAGGTGCAAAAAGGCATTCCCCACAAAAGAGGGTCAGTCACATGCTGAGTGAGGAAAAAACAGAAACAAAGAATCTCTCCAAATGTGAATTCAAAATTTTATTTTCATTTGTACCCAAGGATTGCCATGTGATAGGAGATGCTCTACTGTCTTGAGTGAGTGGTGTTCAATAAAGATTGCGCCAGACATTTGGGGTCTATGGGAAGGGCATAGAGCTTCCCTGTCAAATCATGCATCCTGTCATGTGATGTGAACTGGCCAGGGACTGCTGTGCCAGAGCGTCTGGACAAGCCCCATGAAGGCAGGAGCCCAGCTCAGCATTGTCTCTTCAGAAAGTGCAGGCTCACCTTCTCGCTGGGAACCAGGACAATACGGGCCACAGACTTCACTTCCCCCATCCCAGGAGCCAGAACCACCTCATACTGTTGGATCAGCTGGCAGGGAGAGAGGGCGGGGCCACTGGAGTCTTTATCTCCTGTTCCTGTTCTCTCCTGGACCTCCCTGGCCTCTCCTCACCCTGCATTCCTCCATCTTGCCTGACCCACACAAGCCTCCCCACATCCCTGCTCACCCTTGACAACAGGAGCTGCATCTCCAGTTCTGCGATCCTTCGGCCCAGGCAGGACCGAACCCCATAGCCAAAGGGCACAGAGCCGAATGGGTGCTGGATCTTGGAGTTTTCCGTCTCTTTCTTCCTCAGCCATCGGTGAGGCTGGAAGCTCTCGGGCTCAGAAAAGACACTGGGATCCCGAGACACCACATAGTGGCATAATATAAACTGGGTCTATGGAGGATGAAAGGCATGAGCAAGGGTGGCAGACACTCCTGGGCACCTGGGTGCTCTAGCCCAACTCACGTTCTTGGGGAAGAGGAAGCCATCAATTTCCGTCTCCTTTTCTATGATGATCCGGGAGTTTGTGGGGACCACAGGGTAGAGGCTGCAGGGAAAAGGAAGTCTAAGCTCTGCTTGCAGATTGGGTGAAGGGGCATCCCATGCATCCCTGGCTTTCCAGTGCTCTCTTCCCACATGACTCTTGTCGCTAGCCTCCAGTCTTGGGCAGTCCCCACTTTCCATTCCTGCCTGACTATAACCCCTATATAGACCCTATGCACATGGCATCATGTCCTACCGCAGGGTCTCCTTAATCACAGCTTTGAGCAGGGGAATGTTGGCTAAGTCCTTGTGCTGGGGCACCGTCCCGAAGGGCACCACACCCACCACATCCTTGTGCAAGGCCTCCTGGATCTCTGGGCTCTTGGAAAGGTGATACAGGGCCCATGTCAATGTGTTGGATGTCTAGGAGATAGAATGGGGGACGAAGATGAAGTAAGGGGGTAATTTCTAGGGGAGAGGCTAGCTAAGTGGTGGGAGGGCATGTGAGTGGATACAGGAAAGCTGGCTTACTGCCAGGATGACAAGAAAAAGAGATGAGGTTCCCTGGACATCTCTATGCTCAACATGAACCCACAGGTTGAATAAGGAGCAATGTGGTGGAAAGTTGCATTTCAACCACAGAGGGGATTATAACAAGGAAAGTGTATGCCACAAAAAATGCTAGAAATGAGTCCCCTGAGTACAGAGGGCGCTTGTGGACAAGTTTCCAATTCTCTACCTGAATTACAGCAAGAGAATTGGAGTCCTGTGGGGTGGACTCTCCCGGCTGTCAGAGGGAAGGAGAGAGAGACAGATGGACAGACAGAGAGAGACACAGAAAGAGATCTGGGGGGCCAGACACTAATGGAATTCCCCTCACCGGGAATTGCCCTCAACTGAGCAAACAACCACAGTGATACAGAAGAAGCTAGGATGAGAGGTGAAGGTGTGTCGGAAGGTGGAGTGGGAACAGTACAGGATAAAAATCAGGGAGTCCCAGGTCTCCATCAGCCTTTCAAATGTACCGTGTCCACGCCAGCCAAGAGCAGCTCAGGAAAGGTGCCCACGGCCTCCTCAGGACTGATCAATTCATTGGTCAGCAGGAAGTGCAGGTAGCCGGATACCTGGATGCCATCTGGCCCAGCTGCCTGTAGCTGGGCTTCTATATCCTTAACTTTCATGTCAATCAGCTTCTTCCCTGCAGGGGCCATGGGAAACAGAGGAGGGTGAGTTTAAACCACCTTAAAAGCAAGTAGTGTAAGGAAGTCATGGGAAAGGCCAGCATCCTCCCCTGGCTCCAGATTGGGACACCTCACCAAAGGAAAAAATGTTATCCCAGCCATTCAGGTACCGCTTCCAAAAGGGCAGCAGAGGACGAGACCACTTGGGAAGGAAGGTGACGTAGAGTGAGCTCTGGAACATGAGCCCAACAGATCTGATGAAGGTGGCAGTGTCCTCAGGGATGGAGGGCTCCAGGCAGCCAATCCTCTTCTCAAACAGGATATAGCAGATGGCTGAGAAGTAGAGAGGCTGTCATAGCCGGCAGAGCCAGAGGACTGAGAATCCAGGATCCCCATTAAGGCCTATTCCTACCCCCAGCCTCTCCCAGCAAGGGTACCTTTGCTGTGGGATATTCTGTATGTTAAATGTGTTGCTCTGATTGGTTAATAAATAAAACACTGATTGGCCAGTAGCCAGGCAGGAAGTATAGGCAGGACAAGGAGAGAGGAGAATTCTGGGAAGTGGAAGGCTGGGGAAAAGAGACACTGCCAGTCGCCACTATGACAAGTGAGATGTAAGGTACTGATAAGCCACAAGCCACATGGCAAATTATAGATTAATAAAAATGGGTTAATTTAATATAGAAGACGTAGGGGTTGGGGATTTAGCTCAGTGGTAGGGTGTTTGCCTAGCAAGCTCAAGGCCCTGGGTTCAGTCTTCAGCTCTGAAAAAAAAAAGATAGAAGTAGATAACAAGAAGCCTGCCACGGCCATACAGTTTGTAAGCAATATAAGTCTCTGTATGTTTACTTGGTTGGGTCTGAGTGGCTGTGGGACTGGCAGGTGAGAGAGATTTGTCCTGACTGTGAGCTACATACCTTCCAAGGCAAAGTTGTAAAGAAGATTAGCAATGTCTGGCACCTGATCCCCTGATGCACTTTGTGCCCGCACTTGGTCTAGGCGGGTTACGAAGTCATCAATCACCTCATTGAAAGCATCTGTGTAGAGCGCAGCCTCGGCCGGCTTCAGCAGCCGCTTGTTCAAAGCCTGCCGGAGATGGTGCCACTGCTGTCCTTGTCTGGGGAAGGCCGAGAACAGCACGGGATTTGAATAAATGCTACCTCCCATCCACTACCAGAGAGTCGAGGGAACCTCAGACTCCTGGAATTTAGAATTAGGCGATCACCAAATATAATTGAGATCATCTAAGGACCACAAAACTGCCCAGCGTGGCTCCATACATCTGATCACAGTGTTTGGAAGATGGAGCCGGGAAGATCAGAAGTTTGAGAGAACTGTTTATGAAAAAGTGTTTGTGATGCTGCCTGGACTCCATGAGACCCTGTCTGTGGTGAGTGGATTTTTAAAAAGGAAGACAGAATGAACCACAAAACCTCAGAGTCCCACCACAGCACTACGTAAATGGGTACAGTGGTCTTCTAGAACAACTACCTAGGATCAAATGATAGGTCTAACAAAGGCTGGTGGTACATACCCAAATTCCCTATGTTGGCTGAGCTATCCTAAGCTGTAGGCCAACCTGGGCTACAAAATAAGACCCTGTCTCCAAATAAAAACAAACCAACAAACATCACAGGTTTATAGATGACTGGCTGAGCTACCTCAGAAAATAGGCTTAATGCCCATGTGCTTGGGTTTTACCTCTGTATGTGGAGAAGGATCCAAAGCATGTTATAACAAGGTTGTTCAAGTGCTCAGGTGAATGCTTGGCACACGGTGTTTAGTAAATATTGACTGTGACTGTCTTTGAATTATGTAACTCTGGAATCTTCTTTTTCTGTATGTGAAATAGTGAGAGATTCACCCAGACCTTCTGTGAGGAGGTTGAAGAATAAAATAGGAGCAAGTTGGGGTTCCCCTGCTGCCAGGGTTTTAAGCATCTATGCTCTCCTTGGTTCAGGGGGGCAGGAGACCCATAAAACTGAAGCTCCATGTCCGTGTTCTATAACTGCAGAGTAGATGCTTAGATGTCTGCCCTGGTTTACAGGGAGGCCCAACTGGGTAGTAGACATGTTCCAAAGACACGTTTAAGGACAGGCCCACACCCAACTAACTCCCAAACCCACACCCTTCCCTATGCAAGCTAGATCAAATCCATTTCCTAAAAGCCAGCTGCAGAGCCACAGACACAATGTGGTCTTGTGCAACAAGGAAGAGTTGTTGTGTGTGTTTGCACACTTCTGGTAAAGTGGGAGAGAAGACTCAGTTATCAGCACTGATGGCTTAGGAGAACAGAAGGGGACCGAGGGGACACTTAGCACTCCATTACTGAAAATCGGAAATTTCACTTGATGACAATGATTACTATTAGCCAGGCATCATGGTACATACTTGTAATCCCAGAACTCGGGTCATTGAGGCAGGAGAATCAAGGTGTCTGAAGTCAGTCTTGGCAGAATAATGAGTTTGAAACCAGCCCCGACTACATGAGATCTTGTCTCAAACAAAGGAGCAAACAACAACAAAACAGTGTTGCTATCAAGAATTTCAAAACAATTAAGTTTTAAAGAGAAAAATAAATGGACTGACGAGCTGGCTCAGAGGTTAAGAGCACGGGCTGCTCTTCCAGAGGTTCAATTCCCAGCAGGCACACGGTGGTGGCTCACAACCATCTGTAACTCCAGTTCCAGGGTTTCCACTGGCATCTGCAAGTACTGCAAGAATATGATGCTCAGATGTACATGAAGGCAAAATACAAAATACACATAAAAATTTTTCAGAGAAACCCTGTCTCGAAAAACAAAAAAAAGCCAGGCGATGGTGGCGCACGCCTTTAATCCCAGCACTCAGGAAGCAGAGCCAGCCGGATCTCTGTGAGTTTGAGGACAGCCTGGGCTACCGAGTGAGTTCCAGGACAGGCTCCAAAGCTACACAGAGAAACCCTGTCTTGAAAAATAAAAAATAAATAAATAATTTAAATCTTTAAAAAGAGAAAGAAATTAAAAAATTTGAAATAAGCCTCAACCCCTAACTCCCAGGAGCTTTGTCTGTGTTTGAGGAAGCCTGTCACTAAAATAAACTAAGAGTATGGGGGTGGCGGAATGACAATCAAAACAGACCCATCAGGTTGTTAAGGCTTTTTCAAGACACTAGACATGCCGACCTTTAATGGCGGCCCAGTCAGAAGCAGTTCCTTGGGTAGAGGGCTGCCTTGTAAAATAAGATTCTAAAGACAAATCTGTTAAAACATGGCAGGAAAAACAAGTAGCATAGCTCCGAAAAATAGCTTTTATTTATTGATTATTTGGTGTTTGTTTGAGACAGGGCCTTATGCAGCCCAGGCTGCCCTTGAATTCCTGTTCCTCCTGCCTTACTTCCTGAGTCCTGGGATTGGAAGCATGTGCTACATACACACCAAGCACAAGGTAGCCCTTGAAGGAATAGCAGCGACGCACGTAGAAAACCGGCTTTAGGGTAAAAAACATAACTAGATCCCCCAAGGGCCCTCCATCGTGTTCAGCTGAGCTGCCGAGTCAGATCTCACTCTAGCTCACCGGGTCAGGGAGGTTAAAGAGATCTTAAACATCATTCTCTAGTTTCAGAACTTGGAACAAAGATCCTAAGAATTATTATCTTAGTTATGAAACTGTTCACCTCTAAAGGAGACAGAAACAAGAAAGGATACCCCAGAGACTGAATCTATGGACATCAGAGACAGTTACAGTGAACCTATGACCAGGTCATTTTCTTTCCAAAATATTAAGGCTATATATATATAATTCCTGGAGAATCCAGGAGATCTACTTCATTACTGGCTAGGGGTGTCACGTGATGTAAAACCTTCCTTGGCTTCTGTCTTCGTCTGTAAAGTGGGGATAGTAACACTATCCACTCCAGGGTAAATTGAGACCACAGCCTGGTGTCCGGCATTGTCAAAATACATAGGTATGATCAGTGTGGTAGCTGTACTAAAGCATCATGGGAAAAGCCACTTACTATTTTTGGAGTCCTGCTGACACAGCTAAGAGACATCTGAACAATTACAACCTGTATCCACCAGGAATTCCATCGCCTACTTCAATGACCTCATAAGTAAATAACAGTGCATCCTTCAAATGTCTCTGCCAGAATAATCATAACCTTTCTAGGCACAACAGAAATCTCTCTCTATCTCCATGTATGTGGAATGCATCCAGGAAGCTTATAGCCCATGATTTGTGTGTGATACAATACACTCAGAGACATATTTTATGAAATTAAACAGAGCCCTCACAACTAAATGATGATACTTTCTGAACTACAAACCGACGTATTTTCAACCATAATACAGAAAAATGGATCTGGGGAAAAAAAAAAAAACTGGTTCTGGCCTGTAATCTCAAGATATTCATGACAATTTCAGGATAGAGACCATGCTTCAAAACTTAAAAATTACACAGGGCCTGGGGAGGTAGCTTAGTGGTTGAGAGGTTGAACCGTATCTAGCAGGTATGGGGCCTCAGGTTCAATCCCTACTACCACGAACAAATCTTGCTGGGGTTTTAGTTCAAACACCCCATATTACAGGCAGGTCTGAAACACAAAAACGAGAAAAAGAAAATGATGGGCTTGTCCAAAATGACACAGTGCATCAGTAGTAAAGACAGTGGCTGGTCCCTGGGTTTCAGCCCACCCCCAGTGACTGCTTTCTAGACAAGCAGCAGGCTCAGGGAATACAGGAATGTCCACTCTGCCCTGCATCTGACCAGCTACCCAGGCCTGCTCTCCTTCCACCTGGCCCTCTGTGGCCAGGCCCCCCACCCCCCCACCCCCCCCCCCACCCCCCCGCCGCCCGTCCCTTTAAACCCGGCTCACGTGACAAAGATCCCGTAGGAGAAGCCCTTGTGGTCTCGGTGCTCCTTCCACTGTTCCATGTGGTCTCTTATGGGGTACTTGCCCTCCTGACGCATCACTTGTTCCAAGAGGGAGGCACTGGCCAGATTCACATTGGTCTGAGCCCCGAAGGAGGTTGTCCACATTGGGCCATACTTGGCCTTGTTCTTTGTCTGTGGGTGTTAACCAAAATGGAATAACTGGAAAGGTGGAATGACATTTCTGGAAGGACAGATGGAGTAGGAGAGGGTCTGGTGGCCACACCAGAACCAGTGGGCGGTACCGAAGTGCATTGTGCAAGAAAGAGGAAGGTACAGTGGCCGGCCGTCGGTGGCTCTGCAGACAGAGACAGGAAAAGCGGGCTTACAAAGAGTCAGGCTGATGAGGCGGCCGACGTCACCTGCCAGGGGTGGGAGGCTCTGAGGCCTGTGGAGGAATATGGACATATGGGAAACTGGAGGTGAGGGCTCTTCCAGATTAGGTGCAGTTTGTTTTGGAATTTTTTTTTTTTTTTCGGTTTTTCAGGACAGAGTTTCTCCGTGTAGTTTTGGAGCCTGTCCTGGATCTCGCCCTGTAGACTAGGCTGACCTTGAACTCACAGAGATCCACCTGGCTATTCCTCCTGAGTGCTAGAATTAAAGGGGTGCACCACCACCGCCTGGTAGGTGCAGATATTTGTTTTAAGGAATCCGAATGGGCCTAAAGTTCCTTCTTAGCATTTAAATCGACTAGCAAAAAGGTACAATGACATATTATGTATGAAAGTGGCATAATAAAACCCATCACTGTGCATACCAACTTAGACAAATAAGATAAATAGGCCAGTGTGATGGCTCAGTGGTTAAGGTGCTTGCCATCAGGTCATGACCTGAGTTTGATGGCTGGTACCCACATAGTAGGAGAACTAACTTCTGCAAGTTGTCCTCTGACCTACACACACACACACACACACACACACACACACACACACACACACACACACACACACACACACACACACACACACACACACACACACACACACACACACACACACACACACACACACACACACACACACACACAAACATACCACACACACACATACACACACACACACACACACACACACACACACACACACACACACACACACACACACACACACACACACACACACACACACACACACAAACATACCACACACACATATACACGCACACACACACACACACACACACACACACACACACACACACACACACACACACACACACACAAACATACCACACACACATATGCATGCATACCATACACACACACACACACACACACACACACACACACACTCACTCACACACACACAGAAACATGAGCACACCACACTATGCACACACACAACATATAAATAAATGTCATAATTTTTTAAAATTTTTAGATAAGTAGAAAACATTAAAGATAAAGAAATAAATCTACTGTAGCTTGTAGCCTCATTGAGTTGAAGACAAATATAATTACCAAGAGAAAGAAAAAAAAAACACAATTAAGAATTCTAAGCCGGGAGTTGGTGGTGCAGGCCTTTAATCCCAGCACTCAGGAGGCAGAGGCAGGCAGATCTTTGTGAGTTCGAGGCCAGCCTGGTCTCCAAAGCGAGTTCCAGGAAAGGCGCAAAGCTACACAGAGAAACCCTGTCTCGGAAAACAAACAACAACAACAAAAAAAAAGAGCATAACTTGAGATGAGAAATGCGGGGTCAAATATGAAGTAGACTATGTTTTGTTTGTCTGGGGTTTTTTTGTTTGTTTGGTTTTTGTTGTTTTTCGAGACAGGGTTTCCCTGTGTAGCTTTGTGTCTTTCCTGGAACTCACTCTGTAGCCCAGGCTGGCCTCAAACTCACAGAGATCCACCTGGCTCTGCCTCCCGAGTGCTGGGATTAAAGCTGTGCGCCTCCACCACTGCCCTGGCTTGTCTGTTGTTTTTAAAGCTACAACAATAAAAGTAATTAGTGTGTCATGTAATTCCTAAGCCTTTTCTAAGGACTATGGGTGTAGCTCAAAGACAGAGATCATGCCTACCACTCACAAGACCCTGGCTGGATCCTGCACAGAGACACATCCTAGACTTTCTAAGGCACTTGCTAACTGATACTCTTAGCATCTGAGAAATTGCCATTGCTAAGGGCTATGAGCATCATTCAGTGGTTCAAGGCTCAATTACCTTGAGCAAAGCCCTGGCTGCTACAGTGTACTGATGGCTGCTGAAATGAGACAGAAAAGAAAGTGGGGAAAAGCTTAAGAGGAACCTGCAAATGTAAAACAGAATTTACTAGCTAAGTTACACCAACATCGTGAAATAAATAAAACCCTGTGGTTTTCTAGTCACTTCCTCTTCCCAATTGTTGCTGGAGACCAGAGACTCTGAGTCAGCTCTTGCTACAGAAATTTAGGCCAGAGGGTTTCTGTGAAACAAACAGATTACAGAGAAGAGACTCATCTCTGAGGTTACAGAAGGAAACACTACCTGATCTATATACAGTCCAGAAAAATGTCAATCTTCCTGGTTCTCTTGGGCCCACTACAACATAATTGCTCCCAAACCAGTTGTCCAGAATCTACCCTGAGTTAACAAGGCTGCCCACTGTTTAGAAGCCAGCCTTGACAAGACCCCCACATCTATTTGTTCCACACTTCTACCTCCCAGGGACATGGCCACCATGGGTGTGGTAGGATCCTTGAATTGTTCAACCACAGTGACGACTCCTATTTCCCCTCAGGAAAGTCAGAATGTACACTTCTGACTGGTGGGGGTCTCAAATGGCTCATCCCTATTTTGGAGGACAATTGTTGATATTTCTAAAAATCACTACAAGTTTACAAACAGGGCACAGGATATGCACAGAATGGAATACAATAGCCACTAAAAAGAGCATGAAGTGGCCCTACTGTACTACCACAGAAAGATACCCAAAGTAGGGCTGGAAAGGTGGCTCAGAGGTTAAGAGCACCGACTGCTCTTCCAGAGGTCCTGAGTTCAATTCCCAGCACCTACATGGTGGCTCACAACCATCTGTAATGAGATCTGGCACCCTCTTCTGTGTACATAATAAATAAATAAATCTTTAAACTAAACAAATAAATAAAAATTTTTAAAAAAGATACCCAAAGTAGACTGTCAAAAAAGAATGTGCAACCTCTGCCTAAGGAAGCAGGGCTAGGGCTGGGGAGATGGCTCAGTGGTTAAAGCCCTCGCAAAGGACTAGAGTTTGGATACCCACAAACTACATAAATCAGGTGGGCATGGCAGCATAGACTGGAGGTAAACAAAGGGGTCCCTGGAGCAAGCTATACTGGTGAGCTCTGGGTTTGACTGAGGCCCTGCCTCAAAGAATAAGTTGGAAGAACGAATAAGAAAGATTCCCAACATCAACTTTGGGCCTGCTTATGCATCTGTGTGCACATGTACATGCATCTGCACATACATGGGAGCACATACACACACACACACACACACACACACACACACACACACAAACATACCACACACACATATGCATGCATACCATACACACACACACACACACACACACACACACACACACACACACACGAAGGAAAGAAGCAGGGAATGAGGCTAAATAAATATTCATTTTCATTAAGAAATACTAAATGGCTACTTCAGACACAAGAATGATTACCCAGGGCAGAGGGGAACAGGAGCGAGTGTACTAGTTACTCTGCTGTCGCTGTGACAAAGCATCATGACCAAGGCAACTTACAGAAGAAGTATCTAATTGGGCTTATGGTTCCAGAGGGGTAAGAGTCCATCATTGCTAGGGGGAGGGGTGGGGCACAGTGGCAAGAGCAGGAAACTGAGAGCCCACACCTTGAACCACAAGTCCAAGCAGACAGAGCAGGGTGAGGGCCTTGAGCACTCAAAGCACTCCCCCAGCGATAGACTTCCTCCAGCAAAGCCCTACCACCTTACAACTCCCCAAACTGCACCACAAACTGGATATCAAGAGTTCACACGTCCTAGACTTTGGGGTGCATTTTTCATTCAAAACACCGCAGGGAATAAGACCGCTCGATGCATGTAGCCTGGTGTGTGCATGTAGCCTGGTGTGTTGTTTTAAGTCTTCCACTACGGAAATGTCTAATTTTTTTAATTTAAGAGGAAAAAAAAAAAAAGGAAACAATATTTTCTGAAACATAAGCCACTAACTATTGGCCAGACAATTCTAGAAGGCAGAGAAACCTGTTGAACCCCTGCATTCATACAGTTACTCCTAAAATTCTAAAATCCTGAAAATGGATTTTGTTTATTTTTCTTAAAGTTTCCATTAAAAACACGAGTGAAAGTCTGGAGATGTAGCAGAAGAGCGGTGAGCTCTTGCCTGGCACACTCGAGGCCCACAGTTTGGTCTCTAGGAGTCAGGGAGAGAGGACAAGGACACAGACCACTAAAACTGGAGTTAGGTGTGTGGCACGTGCCTGTATTCCTAGCACTTGGGAGGCAGAGGCAAGGTTACAGGTTCAAGCCCAGCCTGGGCCACATAACAAAAAAGAAAAAAATTGTCAATGTAACATTTTTATTACAATGTGGGTGGAGGTGACCTTCTGCAGTGACAAATAGTGCTTTGTAGATAAATTTACTTCCTTCTTAAGACTGTGATTTATTTTCCAAATGTTCTACCACAATCTTGGAATCAGGAAAAAAAAATCATTTTTATAAGACTTGGTAAGGGGGCTGAAGAGATGGCTCAGTAGTAAGAGTCATCTCTTCAGAGGACCCAGGATAGATTCTTAGCTCCCACGTGGTGGCTCACAATTACCTGTAAGCCCAGCTACAAGGGAGCTGATGCCCCTGTTCTAGCTTCCATAGGCACCAGGCATGCTCATGATGCACAGACATGTATGTAGGCAAGACACCCGTACACATAAAATAATAAACATTTTTGGAAAAAAAAAAAAAGACTAAATAAATAGCCACTGAGCCGGGCATGAGTGCCTTCCCTGCAACCCAGAGCTCCTGGGGTTTCCTGGCTATCAGGGCCGAGGTTTCAATTTCTCCCTTTTTCCTTTAGACTTTTCTCTGTCAGTTTACTTGGTGGCACTTAACAAGGACCTCCTTATGTAAGGACTTATTTTAGAAAGACATCAGGAGACTTGCTGAGAGACATGTGTTGCCCGGTGTGCCGAACATTCGGAGGTAACCTGAGCCAGCCAGCCGGCCAGTTCCAGAGCTCTCACAGGGTGCTGCCTCAGAGCTTTGCTGAGCTAACACGTCATTAGGATGAATGAGACAGCCAGTCCTCACCTGGTGGAACTCCAGCCCCATCCTGGGCACAGGTAAACCAATAAACACTGGAGAGCACACCTGAGTGTGGAGTCCACATCGCAGGATGTCTGAGAGAAGTGAATTACATAGGCCCCCAAATTACTTCCTAATTATTTTATAGGTGTCTTTTTACTGTTGTTGTGGTTGTTGTTTTGCTTTTTTGAAAAAGGTCTGTCCTCTGACCTACATGTGTGCACCATGTTACATGCGTGCCCTCATACACACACACACACACACACACACACACACACACACACACTCCAAATCAAAGTTACAATATATCATTTCATGCCCAGTAGGACAGCTTGAAGACTTCAACAAACAAGCAAACAGAAAATAAGCATTGATGAAGGACAAATTGGAATCCTCCTCACCTATCGCTAGTGGAAAATACAAACAGGGAGTACCCCGTGGAAATTCCAGGCCCATGTACCCAAGAAATGAAAACACATCACACAGACTTGTCCACAGTGTTGACAGAAACGTAACAGCAAATGGTAGGGCAGCCCAGACACCCACCAAGAGATAACAGATAACCAAGCAATATGCATACAATGGGGTAGTGTTCAGTCATGAAACAAAGGACTCAAGTCTCAACTTGGACAAATCTTAAAAATGTATGATAAGTACAACACAGATGCAAAACCAAAGGTCACAGGCTGTGGCTCATCCTCTCCCCATCCCCTTTAGAACTGGTTTACGCTAACACTGATTCACATAAAAATGGTGTTCAGGGATACCGGTAATCTCAGCATTCCAGAGGCTAAGGCAGGAGGATTACAAATTTGAGACCAACCTAGGCCTTGTCTCAAGAAAATAAGTCTTCTTATAAACTTGAAAATTTATATTACTGTATTACTTTATTTCACCACTACAAGCAAAAGATCTTACGTATGTGTTTACATGTGTTACTTTCGTGTACATATTAAATGTTGTGTCTATATACATGTAACACCTTCTAATGAATTCTTTTCAGATTAGTATATAGAGAACACATAAACTAAAAATTGAATTAAACCAAATGCCTTGTGTTCACATGAACAATAATTTTTTTTTCTGGTTTTTCAAAACAGGGTTTTCTGAAGCTTTGGAGCCTATCCTGGAACTCGCTTTGTAGCCCATGCTGGCCTCAAACTCACAGAGATCCACCTAGCTCTGCCTCCCGAATGCTGGGATTAAAGCTGTGCGCCACTGCCGTCCAGCTAAAAATAAATTTTCAATAAACAAGTTGGCCTAAATGGATTGATAAACTAAAAATGACTCCAGAGTCATTAGCATACTTCTGTGTCCCAGATGGAAGGTTCTATTTATCTCTGCTAGACACTCACAGCATCAGGGCTTGACCCAAAGTCATAAAACTATAACCCCGGCCTAAAACAAAATGATCTCTGCTGTAACTCTTTAATAAACAAGACTAATACTGTTGGCTTCATGAAAACGCGTCCCCAAAGCCATCAGCACTAAATACATGGTAGACACACAACTTTCTCATGTTATTTTAGGTCACAGAGGTCTACGCGTGACCTAAGAATAAATATGCAAATGATGCTTAACACTCTGTTTCCTGCATCCTGTGTAGCGGAGTTAACTTAAAAGCTAGTCTTCAGCAAGGAAACCTCTCACAGCTCAGTTTACATAGTGAATCTAGACATAACAGCTTAAATCAGTTACATAAACATTGATAAATCAGCTTTTCACACACCTTAGGTCCTAAAATTACATGAAAGCTGGTAACAGGTATAAAACATCTAAGTAACTTCTAAGTTAAAAACTGAAAAAAAGGGGGGGCTGGGAGATGGCTCAGTGGTTAAGAGCACTGGCTGCTCTTCCAGAGGACCTAGGTTCAATTCCCAGCACCCATGTGGCAGCTCACAACTGTCTGTAACACCAGTTCCAGGGGATCCAACACCCTCATATAGGCAAACCAATGTACATGAAATAAAAACAAACAAATCATTAAAAAAAAAAGTCACAGGAGAAAAAAAAAAGCCACCCGGTGGTGGTACACACCTTCAATCCCAGCACTCAGGAGGCAGAGGCAGGTGGGTATCCATCTCTGTGAGTTCGAGGCCAGCCTGATCTACCAAGTGAGTACCAGGACAGCCCAGACTACACAGAGAAATTCTGTCTTGAAAAACCAAAAACAACAACAACGACAAAACAAAAACAAAAAGATGCCAGAGGAAGGGAAGACACCATGCTAAGAAGAGACTCTCATCCGTCAGCCACAGACACCATCTGTGTCAGGGACTCTCCACTCTTTAGGCAGGAGTTACCATCAAAAAAACATAGTCAACAGGCAATGGCCCTCTTTAGTTGTGGACCTGAAACTTGCTTGACATTATCATCCAGGATGCTCCATTTGAGAGATAATTACCTGCCAAATGCTATGGCTCGCCTCTGTGAGCCCAGCACTCAGAAGGTTGAGGCCCAAAGACCAGGAGTCGGAGGCCAGCTTGGGCTACATAGCAAGCCAGAGAGAGAAGGCACGAGGGAGCAAAAGTATACTGTACAGCAGACAGTGATACACTCAGGAGGCAGAGGCAGGCAGATCTCTGAGTTCGAGGACAGCCTGGTCTACAGAGTGAGATCTAAGGCAGTCAGGGCTACATAGAGAAACCCTGTCTTGAATCCTCCCTCCCTACAAAAATGTGTGCTGTCTTTAGTGGGTGAATCCATGGCAACGGTCCCAGGAAAAACCTACAACAATACAGCTTATCGAATCTGATTCCTGGCAGCGTAGGCCGATGTCTAGCAGCAGGATGACATCATGAGCAAGTCGCAGCCACTTCTGGGATGAACATCACAACAGTGTCACAGTTACACAAGGCTCATGCTTCCTATCAGTGATATACACAGATCCCTATGGCAAAAGTTGTCTTGGGGCTAACACAAGAGGATGAGTTAGTTGATCAGACTATATAGCCTCCTGGCTATACCATCATTGAGGACACAGGAATCCATGCTCAGGTCTATCAGTTCATGCTCAGAGGCAAGAGACTGTAGTGCACAAGGAGGCAAGGAGGCCCAGGAACAGTCTGTGACAAACACTCCAGTCCTTTTCAGGCCATGCCTACACTTTGGGAACCGAAACTATGAGAGTTTGTAGATAGCAAAGATCAGGAAGTGAATGGCTAGCTCTGCTTGCTGATCATGGACAACCACAGAAGAGGATGATGGTGATGATGATGATGTCCATGAAGTGACAAATCCTAAGATGTGGTCCTCATGTGGTCCACACATCAGACAGTGGGCAAAGTTTTAAGAAGGGAGAAGGTATATAGGGAAGAAACCATGGAGCTACTTTGAGACAAACACAGGACACATGTAGACATGTGGAGACATAAAGAAAAAGGATATGTAACTGCTGTGGAGACCAAACACTGGAAGGAGAGTAACACTCTGCTTTAGAGGATGCTGGGAGCCTGTCTGGTAGACCAGGGGTCATGGAAGAGACAATGATCTCTCTTTCAGTTCCTGTCCATACTGCATCTAATCTAGGTTGCTATTATGTCTTAGTTAGGATTTCCATTGCTGTAAAGAGACACCATGACCACGGCAACTCTTATAAAGGTAAACATTTAATTGAGGTGGCAGTTTACAGTTCAGGGGTTCAGTCCATTATCATTATGGCTGGAAGCATGACAGCATACAGACAGACATGGTGCTGGCTACATCTTGACTCCCCAAAAAAGTGCTGGGACAAATCTGTCCTCTAGGCAGGCATGACTAAGCTTTACAAGATCATGGTTTTATAGCGACACTGTAGTCAGATGTTGCCTAAAACAACCAGAGTGGATTTGATATAAGCTCTTATTAAGAAAATTAGTTAGGTCATCTGAGGAGAATGACCTGTTTCTGGACCCCCCCCCCTTTTTTTCTTTTAGCTGTTCTGGTTAAAAGGCCATGGAAGGATTATTAGAGAATGCCCCCCCCCCCAACCTGCCAGCTTTGTAAATACCTATGCCAACAGCATCTTGAACCTCAGACTCTGAATTTTTAAGGAACCCTGTAACCCTTCTGGAAAAGGACAGAATCAGAAGCCTGGCTGGAGCTACCATGAAGCAACTTTTTTTTGTTGTTTTGTTTTGTTTTGTTTTGTTTTGTTTTGGGAGCTGAGGGTCGAACCCAGGGCCTTGCGCTTGCTAGGCAAGCACTCTACCACTGAGCTAAATCCCCAACCCCAAGGCAACTTTTTGATTGGCCTTATCTCACTGGGTTCTGAGGTGTCCTGAGACTTCCTGCCTTATTCATCTTAGTAATCAGGTGCAAAGCCAGGCACAGTGGCTCAGGCCATTGATTCCAGCACTTGGGAGGCAGAGGCAGGCAGATCTTTGTGAGTTCAAGGCCAGCCTGGTCTACAGAGCGAGTTCCAGGACAGCCAGAGCTACACAGAGAAACACTGTCTCAAAAAACAAGACAAACAAACAAAAAGGATGGTGAGGAAGAGGAGGAAAAGGAAGAAAGCAAGCAAGCAGGTGCAGAATAGAATGTCCTGGAGGGGCTTCTCAGACTGGAGGTTAACCTGCAATTCACACTGAGCTTATGGTTGCCTGGCGTTTGGGTGTTGAGTGGGTGGGGCAAGGAGCTGAGGGAGTCAGCATCTTGGTCTTATTCTTTTTTCACACCAAGTAACAAACTAAACCTAAAAGTATCTCTTTGTGTTTTTACTGGCTGAATCTGTCAGGCCTTGGCTGACTTACACATATGGACTTCACATGTCTGTCCTTGTCAGAGAGGACTGGTGGGGTAATCGATCCCAGAGATGCACAGGATCTAGTTTATGTATTCAGAGTGGAGGGCCCAAGGCAGGTCCTGGAGGTTGCTGACTCAATTATAAGCATGGCGTCTGGAAGGCACTAATCTGATTCCCAATGACAGAAGGAGGGCTGCCTGCTAACTAGAACACTGTTTCTCTCGAGAGTGATAGCTACATGAGTCAATGAGTCTACTGAAACCATGAGTGTTAGCTGACTGGATGGCAGAGTATGTGATTATCCTAGTGAATCTGTGACTGGGCTGAGGGTGCAGCTAATGGGGACAGTGTGAACTTGGCATGCATGAGGCTCTGGGGCTTGATCCCCAGCCCTGCACAAAGGAAGGAGTGAGGGAGAAGAAAAGAAGGGAAGGAGATTGGAAAAGATCACCCAACTCCAAAGGGGGGTGGGGGGGGGGGGGGGGGTGGGGAAGCACAGCTGCATTTTGACATCTCCTGGGTAGGGCCCCGGTTTGGTTTTGGGATGGGTCCCTTAGGAGGCTCAGCAAAGCCTAAACTGTTCAAACCAGCCAATAGCCCTGACAACCAAAGTATACTCACAAAGGCCAAGGCTTATTGCCATGTCAGCTAGCCAGGCCTTGAGAGCTGACAGTCACCAGTCACTTGGATAAACAAGAGTAAACAGGCACAGGTTGCTCTTTGCCTAATCTGATTGGCAAATGTCAGAAAGATGGCTCATTCTGGGTCACAGGCATAGGAGTGCAGATGGGACAGCCTGTCTCAGCGCTGTCAGAGTGTTACCAGGACTTAACCCCCAACCCCTCACAGAAGCAGAATCCCCATCTCCAAGTAACTGGAGGTGCTAAATAATTAACAGCATTCCCGCCTCCCCTTGCTCTGAACCTGGGCTTGGATGAGCTCCTGCCACACCAAACCAAGCCAGTGAGTGGCACTAGCTGGATTCATGATAAGGGGCATTGTGCACAGTTTATTTATGAAGATGTTCATGTTGGAAACGGAACCAAGTGACATGCAGACTAAGCACCACTATGATCCCCAGCACTGAGGCTGAGGCAGGGATCAGGAGTTAAGGATCAGCCTGAGCAACACAATGGGACCCAGTCTCAAAATGAGAGAGCTGGAGGTGGGCAGGGTGGTGCACGCTGGTAATCCCAGTACTTCAGCCATAAGTAAGGCTGGAGGGTTTTGAATTCAAGGCCAGCCTTGGTTACAGAGTGGATCTCAGGCCAGGCCAGCGGGGCTACCAACACCCTACCTGGAAAACAAAACAAAACAAAACAAAAACAGTTGTATTCACAACAACTGTTTACAGAATTACACTGTATGAGTACATATGATCTATTATCCAGTAGAGGGGCATTTCACATGTTTTATTATATTTATCTCTTTGCCATTACTAATTTTCAGGACTAGAGATGTATCCAGGGCCGGGTGCATGCCCGGCAGAAGATTTATTATACAGCCATGCCACAATCCCTTCAAGAAGACATTTTTGTGCAAGTGTGCAGTGATTACTTTGGTGTCTGAAAAATGTCCATCTTTATGCAAGAAGACGGAACTGTCCTAGAGAGATTCATAGCAGGCATCAGGACAGGAAGAACTTCCCACTGATTTTGCCACTCAGAGAACAGTGAGATACAGCAAGAAGAGGATAGCAGGGGATCTGAGACCCAGTCCAAGCTTTGCTGTAACACACTCAGGAAACTATGAACACTGCTTATCTCCAGACTCAACTCCCACAGCAGCCCAGCCCGGCAGCCTGGCAGAAAGCTCAGTCGACTAGCATGCACAGTACTGTTGACAAGCCCCAGAATCCTACAGCAAAATCAAGGACAAGGGGTGGATGACCTGAAGCAGATGGTGAACCTGGGGACAGGCAGACCCCAGCGAGCGCCCGGAACTTGGGGGACAGAGGTGGACAGACACAAGCTCAGACCTTCCTTTTACAACCCAGTCTTCCAGCCATCTAAACAGATAATGATGAGAAATCCAATCCACAAAATGACACACATGTGCAGGGGCTACTGAGGGCCACAGGGAGTACCTCAACCCAGGGAGTTTAGAACAAGAGATACAAACTTTAGATGGCGTCTCATCATGCTCTGGATCAATATTTTTGAAAGATAAGAATTTAGTAGAGGGCCTGGAACAATAGCTCAGCAGTTAAGAGCTCTGGCTGCTCTTCCAGAGGAACTGGATTCAATTCAAGCACCCACAACAATCTGAACTCCAGTACCAGGGGATCCAATGCCGGCTTCTGGACCCCTTGGACACTGTAGGCACATGGTGCCCAGACATACATTCAGGCAAACACTTGTACACATAAAATAAAAATAAAACCTCAAAAGATTTTAATTTAATAGACACTTACATGTAAAGTTGGGGCTGGAGGTATAAATCAATGGTTAAGAGCACTTATCACACAAACAGAAGACTGGAGTTCAAGTCCCAGCATCCACACTGTAGTGTACACAAGCTCACAGAGGCACACATACATGCACATAAAATAATTAAATAAGCATTTTAAAAGGAAATCTATACATAAATTTAAAATATGTTCACATTGCATTTTTTCCCAGGATGTTTGGTATTATTTTTTATCAGAAAGAAAAAAATGCATGCAGGGCTAGGGCTATAGCTCGGTGGTACAAAAGAGAAAGAAGCTTCCAATTTTTATTTTATTTTATTTTGTATTTACCATATGTGGTGTGTGTGTGTGTGTGTGTGTGTGTGTGTGTGTGTGTGTGCTAAAGAAAGACATATTGTGCCCTGCTCTATCACATTCCATTTTATTTCCCTGACACAAGGTTTCTTACTGAATCTGAAGTTCCCTATTTCAGCTAGGCTGGCTGGCTAGTGAGCTCCTTGGATCCGCCTCTCTCTGCCCCAACCCAATTCTGGAGTAATAGATTAAAGTGGCCATGCTCAACTTCTTTCTTTTTTTCTCTTTTTTTAACAGAAGTGTTTGGGATTCGAACTCAGATCCTCATGCTTGTTCAACAAGTACTCTCATCCACTAAGCCATCTTCCTAGCCCGGGGTGTTTTTTATGTATTTCTTTTTTGCAGAACCCAGGGCCTGGGACATACTGATATCTTCAGCTTCTCGGGTGGGTGCTACACAGCATTGCTTGCCCTGTTCCTCCAGGGTCCCTTGTTTTCTCATGAACGAGGGTGTAACCAGACTGTGCTCGGCTAGCTGCCCATAATACCCGTTCAGATTTCCCCTTTGTGTGGCAGCCTCCTGGTTTGGGTAAGAGGGACCCCCATCCTGGCTTTAGAGGTGAGGCTTCATGGGGCAAAACAACCTCTGCCTGCCCAGGGAAGGGCAATTCCGTTACACCAAGGCTTTCAAACAACTTCTGCAAGACAGCAGAGCCAAGACACCTGAAGGCAAACAAAATGGCTACTTTTATGACTCCATGAATCTTGCTGTAGGCAGGTTTTATTCCCCTAATGGTTAATGAGCTGGAAACCTGTACCCTAATGTCATAGTGTTAAAAAGTTAGTCTAGGGGCTGGGCTGTTGGTCGTGGTTAAGACAGCTTCTGTGTAAATGTGAGGGCCAGAGCTTGCCCTCCCCATCTCACATAAATACATAAATGCTGAGGTGTGGGGACCCACCTATAATGCCAACCTTGGAGGGTGGAGATAGGGGATCCTAGAACAAGCTGGCTAGAGACACTGACCTCAGAAGCTTTGCTTTAGCATGAAACAGATGCATACAGAAACTTTTTACCAAGGTGCATGATGATGCCCTAGAGTGTGGTAGTGGCTTTAGAGCTAGGTAAGGTGTAGAGGTTGGAAGAGTTTGGAGGACCAGGCTAGGAAAGGTCTATATGGCTGTAAACGAAGCATTCCAGAAAGCTGTGGTGAAAGCTCAGAAGATAAGGAGGTAGGTCCTCTTAGAAACTAGCTACCAGTCCTAACCAGAATTGTTGTTGTTGTTGTTGTTTTAAGAATATGCACAGTAAAGGCTACACTGACAGGGTCACAAGTTCAAAGGAGAAGGAAGGTGCACCTTGTTATAAAGCAGCAACAGGTCTAGCTGAATGGTATTCATGCCCCAGGGCTTGCGGGAGGCCGGATTTAAGGGTGATAACTTGGGGCATTTGAAAGACAATTCCAAGCAATATCCGCAAGGAGCTGTTTGGATACGTTTTAAACCACGTGCAGTAAGGTTCAGGAGCAGTGATAATAACCTAAGGGTAGAATTTGTCATCAAGACAGTGCTTGCCCAGCCTGCAGAAAGCCCAGCTTTCATTCCCCAGCACATCTTAAAGGATTTGTGTGCTTGGGGGGGGGGGGGAGCGAAAATGTGGAAATGGAAGTTAAAGAACGAAAAGAGATATGGCCGGGGCAGCTGAAGTGCCCCTTGCTGAGATTAGCACTCAAGAACAGAGGCACTATGTGTCAAGGCACCGAGAGAGAGACTGGAGGCGCCCCACAAACTATCCAGGTTGTCCTACTCACTTCAGACCCAGAGGTTTTGGGGTAGAATGGTTACAGGGTAGACCTGGGGGCTGCTTTCCAGGGCCACCTGCCCAGCCCTCAGCTGATCCTTTCTCAGCACAGCCACCCAGTCACTGCTTAAATGGTAGCAGATTGTGAGGAGTGCTAGGTTTGATGACACAGAACACAGTAGCTATGGGACCACGGTGGTTCAGAGAGATTAGAGACAAAAGGAGGAGGAGGGAGAGGAGGAAGGAGGAGGGAGGAGGGGTGAGAGGAAGAAGGAGAGGGGAAAGAGGAGGAGGAGGAGGAGGAGGAGGAGGAGGAAGAGG
The DNA here is from genome assembly GCF_903995425.1 of Onychomys torridus. Lineage (NCBI taxonomy): Eukaryota > Metazoa > Chordata > Mammalia > Rodentia > Cricetidae > Onychomys > Onychomys torridus. The sequence continues at coordinate 58,930,352 of NC_050465.1, read as the reverse complement.
AAGAAGAGGCAGAGGAGGAGAAGCCAACCTTCTGGCAATCTAGCCCGGAAAGTTGTAGCACTTGCTCAAAGCCTGATGACCTGAGCTGGGTCCCTGGAACTCACAGGAGAGGAGAAAGCCATAGCTGTCCTCCAGATGTGTGTTGCATCGTGCTCATGGATACACATGTACTCACACACAAATAAATGTAAAAAGAAAACTTGTAACTTAAAGCAAAAACCAAAAACCAAGCCTAGGTAGTCAGGCAGGCGTTTGCCAGAGAGGCACAGCCACCACAGAGTCTTCATGGAAAGGCCTAGGAGAGACACACCTAGGACCCCAGAAAGGCAGGGTGACATCTAATGGAGAAGCCCAGCAGGCAAGGCTGCTGGAGATTTAGGGGAGCATCCCCAACCCAGTGTGCAGAGGATGGAGGAGTTAGGACATGTCTGCACTGATGGGTCTCAGTTTTACAGGGTTCCTCTTCTCTCACTCTCCGAATTGTCTCGGATACAGGAAGCTTTTTAACTTTACTGGCTAACAGCAGAAAGGGGTTTGTCTTCAGTGTCAAATCCAACACTAGACTTGACTTGGTGCTCCAACAAGACTGTTGGGACTATTGGCACAAAGGAGTGCATTTTGCCTTGTGAGAAGGACATGAAGTTGGAGGTGGGAGTGGCGTGGGATGCTATGGTTTGGATGTGGTCTTCCTCAAAGATGTGTGTGTGTGTGTGTGTGTGTGTGTGTGTGTGTGTGTGTGTGTGTGTTTGTTGAAGGCTTGGTCCCCAGTGTAACAGTATTGGAAGGTTCTGGGGTCTCTAAGAGGTGGACCCTAAAGGAAGTTAGTTTGGGTTATAACTACCCTAGACTCCCAAGAGTGAATTAATTCCCACAAAAACAGGCTGTTATAAAAAAGCAAGCCTGGTCTCTTTCCACACTCACTTCTTTTCTTACTGTGTGACCTCTCTCTCACAAGCAAGCTCCTGGCATGTGCCGCCACCACCATCCATCATGATACACAGTAACAAGACCTTCATCAGAGGCTACCTAAATGGAGCCACCTATTTGGACTTGCAGTTTCCAAAGTTGTGAACAAAACACACCTTTTTCTTTACAATGTGTTCATTCTTCAGCATTGTGTTATAGTTAAAACAAACAGACTAAGACTCGGGAGCAAATGACACCCAAAGGGTACTCAACTACAGGAGTTTTTCCCCTTGCAAAGACAGTTTGAAAGACAAATTAATTCTGACAGATACAAAATAAGTTACAGAAACACAGCCTTCCTCCATAATGCTGTCTCTGGGTTTCATGGATGTACAACACTCCTGGTAACTCACACCAGCCATAAGCATGTGCTGCAAAGATGATTGATAAAGTTCTCACGGGCAGCTCAGATTCATCCGATCATTGTTTAGAGTTGTTCTAGAACTACAGCCTTCTGCATGCTTTTAAAAGACCATTCATGGGGCTAGAGGATGGCACAGAAGGGGAGTTCCTTTGCTGCTCCCCAGGGCTTGAGTCTTGTTCCCAGTACCCATGAACTACCTGTAACCCCAGCTCTACAGGATCCTCTTCTGGCCTCTGATGACAGACAGGCAGACAGGAACACTCAAACACATACACAGAAATAAAAATAAATCTTTAAAAAAAAAATCTATCTCTGGGGCATTGTCCTGGCTGCTTTGGTGTGTCAACTTGACCCAAGCCAGAGTCATCAGAAAGGAAGGAGCCTCAGTTGAGGCAATGCCTCTGAGAGACCCAGCTGTAAGGCATTTTCTCAATTAGTGATACTAGGGGAGGACCCAGCCATGGGTGGGTGGTGCCATCCCTAGGTTGGTAGATGTGGGTTCTATAAGAAAGCAGGCTGAACAAGCCAGGGGGAGCAAGTCAGTAAGCAGCACTCTTGCATGGCTTCCATCAGCTCTTGCCTCTGGGATCTGTTGTTTAAATCTTAGGGTCTTTTAATTAAAAACAAACAAACAAACCCAGAGTCAGATATCAGGGTGAAAGCTGAAAGATCAGAGAAGCAGAACAGCTAGCCACTAGTTCTTACCTCTACGAAATCCTCAGCCTAAATATAGTGATTTCCTGTTTCCTCACGTCTTATATACCTTTCTCTGTCCCGGCCATAATACTTCCTGGTATTAAAGGCATGTGTGCTTCCTAAGCAAAGGCATGAGATCTCAAGTTCTGGGATTAAAGGTGTGTGCCACCACTAGCCTGACCTCTATGTCTAATCTAGTGGCTGGCTCTGTCCTCTGATCCTCAGGCAAGTTTATTAGGGTGCACAATATACCACAGGGATCCTGCCCTGTTTGAGTTCCCATCCTGACTTTCTTTGATGATCAACAGCAATGTGAAAGTGTACATCAAATAAAACCTTTCGTCCCCAACTTGCTTTTTGGTCATGGTGTTAGATCACAGCAATAGAAACCTTAACTAAGATGGGCATGCTGGTGTACATACATAATTTCAGCTCTCAGGAGGCTGAGGCAGGAAGAAAGATTTTTAGCCAACCTAAGCTATATAAGGAAACACAGTCTTAATAAAACTAAAACAAACAAAACCCGTATACTCATGGTTTTGCTTCCTCAGTCTCCTTGGAAAGCCATCTAGAATTGCGTCTTGAGCAAATCCCCCTGAGAAAGCTTCAGTCTCTAGCCCTGTAGGCGTTCCTCAGTTTTCTCAATTTCTAGAGGCTGAAATCAATCCAGAACTTTCCATCTCTTTTGTTTCTTGGCTTAGAGGTATCAGGTCTGCAGGGAATGATTTATGCTCGCTCGCTCTCTCTCTCTCTCTCTCTCTCTCTCTCTCTCTCTCTCTCTCTCTCTCTCTCTCTCTCTCTCTCTCTCTCTCTCTCTCTCTCTCTCTCTCTCTCTCCTCTCCCTCTCTCCCCTCCCCTTTCTCTCCCTTCTCTCCCTTCCCCTCTCCCCTCTCCCCTCTCCCCTCTCCCCTGGAATTAGGTATGTAGACTGGCTGGCCTTGAATTTATTGAGATTCAGAGCCGTTCGCCCAACAGAACCCCTTCCCCTCGCAGCGTGTGTCCGTCAAACTGCTGGTGACACTCCTGGCCTGTTTTAGCTCAAAGGGTTCTCTCTCTGCACCTTGCACACGCCCCCCACCCCCTTATGGCTGGAGCCTCAGACACCGGAGAGCTAAGTTCCCGTATTGACTAGTTAGCCCACTTCTCTCCCACGTCCAGCCTGTCCATCCCAGTGCCCAGCCCCAGGTGGCTATGGCGCTGCCGGGTTACCTGGAGCTCGTGCAAGCGCAGCACATAGCCTCGCACGAATAGCTGGAATAAAAAGCGAAGTGGTCCCGGTCCCGGAAGGTCCTCCAGACTCCGCAGCCGCCGCCGCGAGTCCTGCCCTCCTCCAGGACCCTCCACACTCTCGTCTGCCGGGAGTACGGCCGGGATCGCAGCCTTGGCTCGGGCCCCCTGTGGGCAGAGGCCAGGGCCCGCCACACGCGTGCCCAGAAGCGCCCACCTCAGCCGTGTGCAGCTCAACACAGCCATGGATCGTGCCTGCGAAGCCAAGAGTTTGGATCCAGAGACTGGGTATCCCAAACAGAGGCAGAACCCGGGGCTCTTGGAACCGGGCGGATTTAAAGGCAGAGGTGACCTGGGGGCGGGCCGATAGAAGGCCAGCCAGATTCTTTCCAATCAGGATCTATCGATCACACAAGTGCCACTTTCTCCAGTTGCCAGATCCCAACCAAGGAGGCAGGCAGACGTGGACAAGTGTGACCCAGGAAGAAGCCCGGAGCTCTCTGGCGTCTGCGGACTCCTCCTCCACGGATTCGCAAGAACTTGGCAGGCTATTCACTGTGAGCTGGAGCACAGAGGTCAACTTCCAAGACCCTCAGGCCCCACCCAGCAAGACCCGCCTTGGCTTGGCCCGCAGAGGGCCATCTCTGGTGTCCCTCGCTTTTTCAGAGGGTCCTGGAACGCGCTGCTGTTTCCCGGGAGGCTGAGGCTGAGTGTGGAGCCGGGAGAGCTAAGGGAGTCCAGCAGCCAAGGTCATGTGAGCCCAGAGAGGAGGAAAACAGAAAATTGCGGTATTAGAGGTGTATTAAAAACAATGCCCCTACCACCGCCGCCACCACAGATACCTTCTCACCCCAAACCTGCTAAGGCGGCATTTTCCGACCTTCGGGCTGAGAACAGATTTAGGGATTTGAGTTTGTTTTTATTTTTCCAGATTTTGATTCTGTTTTCGTTTTCCCGTTTTTGTTTTGTTTTGTTTTGTTTTTTTTAAGACACAGGCTCATCGTGGAGCCAAGACTGGGCTCCACTTTCCTGTCCCCGCTTCCAGAGTGCTGGGATTAAAGATCTTTTATGAATCAAGTGTGGTGGCACACGAATTTAATTCCAGCCCTCAGCAGGTGGACTTCTGTGAATTCCAGGCCAGAGTCAGCCAGAGCTACATAGTGAGACTCTATCTCAAAAAAACAAAACTAATCATGAAATTTTAAAAAGGAGGAAGGGATGAAGAGATGGCTTTTCTTTCAGAGGACTCGGGTGGCTCACAACCTTCCAAAACCTTATGCTGGCACCAGCTGGTGCACAGACGACATGCAGGAAAAACAGCCACACATCAGAAATAAATAAATTCTTAACAATTTTATTTGGAAAAAAGAAAGAAAGAAAGAAAGAAAGAAAGAAAGACTGCCCAACATGTGGCCTGAATTATTTTAATAGAGTGAAAAGAAGAAAATATGGCTGGGTGGTGGTGGTGCACGCCTGTAATCCCAGCACTCGGGAGGCAGAGCCAGGTGGATCTCTGTGAGTTCGAGTCCAGCCTGGTCTACAAAGTGAGTTCCAGGAAAGGGGCAGAGCTACACAGAGAAGCCCTGTCTCAAAAAACAAACAAACAAAAGAATAAAATAGGGCAGAAAACTTACTGCAAGAAGAAAGAGTAGCAGTATTTTATGAATCCTTTCTTTAGTGTGTATTAGAAGTGTAGTTTTCTTTTGCTGTTGTTGTTGGGTTTTTTGTTTGTTTCAGGACAGGGTTTCTCTGTGTAGATCTGGCAGTCCTAGAACTCACTCTGTGAACCAGGCTGGCCTCGAGATCTGCTGCCTCTGCCCCAGAGTGCTGAGATTAAAGGTGTGTGCCACCACCCACCTCATTTTGTTTTTTAATGAAAAACATGACTTATGCAAATATAAAATAAACATGGATTGGGGATACAGTACGGCAGAAGAACACTTGCCTAGTATGATAAAGTCCTGTGCTTAATCCCTGGCATCCTCAGCTTCATAGCTAGTTCCAGGCCAGCACGCACTCCATGAGACCCTGTCCCAAAGAAATTAAAAAAATAAAGGTGGGATCAAAGATGATTTAACCAGTAAATGTAGAAGCCAGCAAGTTGGTGAAGTAGGTGCTAACAGCATGTGAAGGGTTGGGGTTTTTGTTTGTTTGTTTTTGCAACCACCTAGAAGAGGGAAACAGGCATGTTGACAGACAATGGGACTGGCAGCTAATGTGGCTAGGCGTGGAGTTCTTAATTATTCGGATGTTCATCCTTTAATCTGATGCAGAGGGTTTAGCCCCTTAGGAAATGAAATGCCAAGGCTGTAAGCACAACCACACAAAAGAGGCTCCTTACCTGAAGCAAATAAGGAAAGCACCCGGGATCATTCTCAAGACAGTATTCTCCCCAAGGAAATAAAGGGGCTTTTCATTAGGGTAAATTATGCATCTTTATACAGGAAAGGCTCATTACATGTTGAAGTGAGCACAGCCTTGCACATGCCCAGTTCACTTCTCTCTTCTCTCACTTTCTCTTACCTGCTCTTTCCTGCCTGTCCCCTTTTTTCCATAGACCCTTCTTTATGTCACACACACACACACACACACACACACACACACACACACACACATGCATATACACACTCTTTATATGTTACTTGTTCATGTGTGTACATGCCCATTCATGAATGGTTAATGTAGAGTCACAGGGCAACTGTATTAGTTATTTTCTATTGCTATGATCCAAGACTTTTTTTTTGGAGGGGGGGGGTAGTTTTATGTCAACTTGACACAAGCTAGAGTCATCAGAGAGGAGGGAGCCTTAACTGAGAAGATGCCTCCATAAGAGTGGGTGTGGTGAGCCTGTAGAGCATTTTCTTAATTAGTGACTGATGGGAAAGGGTCCAGGCCATTGTGGGCAGTGCCACCCTGAAGCTAGTGGTCCTGGGTGTTATAAAAAAGCAGGCTGAGCCAGCCAGTAGAAGCAAGCCATTAAGCAGCACCCCTCCATGGCCTCTGCATTAGCTCCTGCCTCCAGGATCCTGCCCTCACTGCTTTTGATGATGAACTGTTATATGGAACTTGAGTGAAATAAACCCTTTCCTCCCCGGTTGCTTTTCGTCATAGCAGTTAAAAACCCCAAGATAGGGCTGGAGGGATGGCTCAGAGGTTAAGAGCACCAACTGCTCTTCCAGAGGTCCTGAGTTCAATTCCCAGCAACCACATGGTGGCTCACAACCATCTGTAATGAGATCTGGTGCTCTCTTCTGTATACATAATAAATAAATCTTAATTAAAAAAAAAACCAAGATAGATGTGCATTTTCCCCTGTTATATGCTTGAATTTTCCTGAGGGCTATAGGCACATCGCATGGTAGTTTCAGTTTGTTTCTGAGGAGCCTGTATATTGATTCCCACAGTAGCTGTATATTGATTCCCACAGTAGCTGTATATTGATTCCCACAGTAGCTGTACTAATTTACATTTTCCAACTGTGTATAAGAGTTTAGCCCCTATTATCCCCCGCTCCACATCCATGCTAGCATTTATTGTTTTCTGGAATATGCCCATCGTGTCTAAGGTGAGATGGAATCTCAATATAGTTTTTCTTTTCCTCTCACACTGTAGCCCAGGCTGGCCTGGAACTTCTGATAATGTTCTTGCCTCAACTCCCCAAGTGTTGGGATTATAGGTATGAGGATCACATCAAGCTTTACAATGCAGTTTTGATTTGCATGTCTCTCTGCTGGGCAAAAAAAATAGTCAATTTTTAATGCAATTATTGGTCACTTGTACTTTTTAAAAAAGATTTATTTATTTATTTATTATGTATACAGAAGAGGGTGCCAGATCTCTACAGATGGATGTGAGCCACCATGTGGGTGCTGGGACCTCAGGACCTCAGGAAGAGCAGTTGGTGCTCTTAACCTCCAGGCCCCACTTGTACTTCTTTTGAGAACTGTTTGTTCAGTTTATTTACCCAGTAATTGACTGGATTATTTGTTTTATTGTTATTTAGTCTTGGGAGTTCGTATATTTTAGATCTCCATCCCGTCATAGGAGTTGTTTTCCCTTCTTCAGGCTATCTTTTCATCCTTTTTCCTTTGCTAGATAAAAGCTTTTTAATCTGTGTGACTCTGCTTGTCAATTCTTGTTAGTATATCCTAGGCTATTGGAGTCCTTTTCAGAAAGTCTCCATCTGGTTTGTTCTGGATGGTGGTGATACACACCTTTAATCCCAGCACTCGAGAAGCAGAAGCAGGCAGATCTGAGTCAGAGGCCAACCAAGGCTACACAGAGAAACCCTGTCTAGAAAGAGAGAGAAAAGGAAAGAAAGGAAGGAAGGAAGGAGGGAGGGAGGGAGGGAGGGAGGAAGGGAGGAAGGGAGGGAGGGAAGGAGGGAGGGAGGGAGGGAGGGAGGAAGGAAGGAAGAAGGAAGGAAGTCACTGTCTCTGTATCTGGAAGTGTTCTACCCTGTCATTTCAAAAAATTCATTTCTGAAAAAAATTTTAACTTATATGTATGTGTGTGTACATGCTTATAGGTATGTGTACATGTCTGCAATGAACACTATATGTTTAGAGTGCTCTCAGATGCCAGAAGAGGGGGCATCAAATCCCCGAGGAATTAGTTACAGACTATAGTGAACTGCCACATGGATGCTGGGAACTGAAACCTAGGTCCCCTGCAAGAGCCGCAAGCCTTCTAAACTTGCTTAGCCATCTATCTCGTCAGCCCTGTGTCCATTTCCATATAGCAAGGCACAGGGATCTTGTTTCATATGGTTGTCCAATTATCCCGACTATTGGGTGAAGAGACTGTCTTTTCTCCAAACATGCCTTTGGCAACTTTCTTGAAAATGATGTCCCATGATTTTACTTCTGGGTTCTCTATTACATTGATTTCCATGTTTTTGGTTGTTTTCATTAGAATTTGTAGACCACTTTAGGTAACAGTCATTTTCACCACATTAAATCTACAGTTTTTGAGCATGGGAGTGAAAGAGACCCCCACATATGGGGGGCTTCTTTCTGGAGCCCGGATTAGGCACAAACCACACCCAAACACCCATTTTCATAGTAATCCTTTATTCATCAGGGAAGAAGTTAAAGGGGCTGCTTTCTGACTCAGGCAGAAAAACAGCACCAAGTGACCTTGCAGGTGTCATCTTTAAGAGGAGAGGAAGAAGGGGAAGGGGACAAGGGAAAGGTGGAAGGGCATTTGTCCCAAGAGGACAAAGGACTGCTTCTGGATAGAGGGAAAACAGATGCAACACATAGGCCGATGGCTGTTTATAAACGGCCTGTTAGGATGAGGTGTTATTTTAATCGGGCATGTTAATTAGGTGAACCAAAAGGGGCTTCTGATTGCTGGACTTTGGTAGTCAGCCTCAGGAGGAGGAAGTGGCCATATAAGGGAATAGTCCTTGTGGCTAGCTTTAGGAATCCAATGGGTTTTAGGAAGGCAGTGGGGGTGTGGAGAAGGCAAGGCCTGCCAGAGCCATGCTTGCCGCACCCAAGCTGGCCAGAGTCCCTTCCGCAGATCTTTCCAACTTCTAGTGTCTTCAATTTTTTTCAGTGTTTTGACGTTTTCCTAAGATCTTCCTTTGAAGCGGCTGGTTGTTCTCCAATGCGTCTTTCTGGCATTCTTTAAAAAACTGGGTGGCTATAGATGCATGGGGTGGCATCTTGGTCTTCTGTTCAGTTCCATTGATCTACATGTTTACTTTTATGCCAGTATCAGGCTATTTTTTGTTACTATTTACTTGAGCCAGACACAAGACACCGAGTTATTGTGATCATGAGCACTTTTCTTTATAGACTCTTTATATACTCTTTAGTGCAGTGGGTCTCAACCTTCCCAATGCTGGGACCCTTTAATACAGTTCCTCATACTGTAGAGAGACCCCCACACACACCATAGAATTATTTTCATTGTTACTTCATAGCTGCAATCTTGCTATGTTATGAATTATAATATAAATATCTGATATGCAGGATATCTGATATGCAAGCCCCAGCAAAGGGTTGCAAAACATGGGTTGAGAACCACTGCTTTAGAGCAAGGAAAGCTGGCTGTCAACCCAATGATTTATGGGGTTGATTCCTCTCTAAATACCTCACTCTATGTCTGATCCTCAATTTTCACAAAGAGTTGACTATTATTGTTCTCAGCTGTGGTGTAGTCATTGTCTGTATCGGAGTCCGTACGACCCCAGCTTTTCTGTGTCACTGTGTGTCTGTCCTCCATTCCCTCACCTTGCCACAGTCAGGTCAAAGTGCCAAGAAATGACATGACATACTCCAGCCATTGCATCCTTCATGCCTGGGCCTATGACACAAAGGGCCCTGTGGGTGCCGCTACCTTCTAAGCGCTCAGGGGCAAGGGTTCCTATCTTTTGCCTTGGGTATTTTGTTTCCGAGTCAGGGTCCCACTGCATAACCCTAGCTAGCCTAAAACTGTGTAGCCTAGGCTGCCTTGAACTGCTGTGTTCCTCCTGACTCTACCCCTGCTGGGATTATAGGCACAATGCCCAGCTATGCAACCTATCTTGAAACAAAAGAATTCTCCTGAACAAGAGGTACTGTATAGGGAGTTGAGGAAGCCCTGAGTGGATGTTTCGTTGACATGGGCACACCGATGTCAAGGACCCAAAGCCTCAGACCCAGAAGAAGGGCAAAGCTATTCCTGCACAGATAGATGTCTTAGAGGGATGGCAAAGTCTTCCTCTAGTCCAAGTGTAAATGTTCACAGTGTGTGCAGGTCCAAGAGTTCAGGAATGACTCACCAGTGTGTGCTACCTGCTTTCTCCCCCTGCGTGTTTACAGCCTGAGACTGATCCCCTGCAGAGAGAGACTACTACACAGACTAATTCCTCCCCCTCTGCTGCACTTCCTAAGTAAGCCGAGTTTCACTCTTGTGGGAGAGTCCTTGTACTCCATCAGAGCCAGCACAGCCTGCGTGACCCTGGCTTTTCTGTCACTGTGTGTCTGTCCTTCATCCCTCACTGGGCACAGTCAGGTCAAAGTGACAAGCCTCTGTGCACACAGAGGAACTGGAAAACAGCATGGCGGGTGTCATGACAATGTTGACATCTCACGGAGAAGAGACAAAAGCAAGTCATAAAACCCTTTCATCAACTCGCTCATATGATTGGAAGAATATATAGTTAATATTCTGACCTGCCCCCTGCGAAAGCAGTTAGTATTCTGACTTGCCCCTTGGTGCCGCCCTGCGTCCTGATATAAAAGCCTCATTTTAAGGAAAACCCCCTCTCCTTCTCTTCTGCTTTTTCCTCCCACAAGGTGTGCACCCTTGACCCCGCCCCTCTCTTTCTCTCCTCTCCCTCTTTCCTATCTTTCTCTTTGTCTCTCTATGATATATAATAAACCATTTCCAAACAGAGGCAGAGTCTGGGTCGTAAATGACTGTCTGCCGCCATGCCCATAAGGCATGGGTTGCCCGCCAGTCTGACGCTGCTTCTGCCCAGCATGCCGCCATGTTTCCCTGCACATGCAGGATACCCTTGGAATACCTCATGCAATACATCATAACACATATAAAGTTGGTAATGGTGATAAATCATATAAATTTTATTTTCTTTATACTTCCTGGTATGTTTAAATGAATTATTTTTAGAATAAGAAAAAATTTCTAACATTAAAGTACATGGAGCATGTTGTCTCTGCCAATTTTACTTGTGATGAGATTAATATCTGGAATACATAAAGAACTTTTTAAATCAAATACCAACATCCCCAAAAGGGTGATCAATGAGCAAATAAACTGAACAGGCAGTTCTCAAAAATAATTACAAATGGTTGTATTAACACTTAATTTAAAAAATTACTAATGGCCAATAAGTACATGAAAAACACTGTTCAACATCCTTAACCATCAGAGAAATACAAATCAAAACTCTGTTGAGATTTCATTTCACCCAGTCAGAAAGGCTATCATTAAGAAAACAAACAAATGCCATTGAAAATATGGGGGAAGAGGAACACACACTGTTGGCGGGATGCAGTTAGCGCAGTCACTATGGAAGTAAGTATGGAGTTTCCTCAGAACTAGAACTAGAACCACCGATGGCCTAACTATACTCCTCCTGGGAAGACACCTGGAGGGATCTACACACACAGCAGAGAGACCTGCATATCTATGCGAATTACAGCATAGTCAGTCACCACAGCCGGATTCTGAACTAGCCTACCAGACCATCAGTTGATGGATAATGTAGCACATATACACAAGGCATTTCACTCATCTATAAAGAGTGCAACTGTGTCATCATCAGCAGGAAAATGGATGGAATAGGAGACCATGTTAGGCAAAATAAGCCAAGCTCAGAAAGACAAGTACCAAAGCTGGGTATGGTGGCACACACTTGTAATCCCAATACTCATAAAGGCAGGAGGAGAATTGTCGCAAATTCAAGGCCAGCCCGGGCTATCAAACCAAAACTATAGAGCTTCAAGGGTTGGAGAGATGGCTCAGTGATTAAAAGCTGTTATAGAGAACACAGGTTGGTTCCCAGCACCCACATCAGGAGGCTCAGAACAGCCTGCAACTCCAGCTCCAAAGGGATCCGACCTCTCTGGCCTCTGAGGACATCTACACACAAATTAAATAAATTTATTTTAAAAAAAAAAAAACCCTTTGCACAAACACTGTTTTCTCACATTAGTGCAGATTTTATTCAAAGCGCGCGCGCGCGCGCGCGCGCGCACACACACACACACACACACACACACACACACACACACACAGCAACTATCAGTAAAGAGGAAAGAGACCAGGAGGATGGGGAACAGAGGTCAATGGGAGATAAACATAATGAAAATGTCATAACAAAACCCACCATTTCCTAACATGACTAAACTAGTAATAAAAGGAATGAAGTATTGACTTATTTTACAAAGTGAACACTGAACTCATGCTAAGTCAGATAAGCCAGACACAAAAGATCACAATTCTATTTATGTAAAACATCCAGAATGGGTGAACCTACAAAAACAGAAAGATTGAAAATAACTATGGGTAGAGAGAAGGGGAAGGAAGGAGGAGCAACTGATTAATGGGCAGAGTTTGCTTTCAAGTTTAGAAAAATGTTCTAGAACCAGGGGGAAGTGAAAGTTGTCCAATATTATGAATACCACTGAAATGTACACTTAAAATGCTAATTTAATGCTAAAATTTAACACATCAATTTCACTTCAGTTATAAAATGCTGTCTACAAATGCACAGGTTTTACACAATTCAGTGAGTTTTAGCAAGCATGTCATCCATAAAACCAATACCCAAGAGTATAGTGTTGCTGTCCACCAAGGTTCCTCCTTTCCCGTTGTTATAAAGGCAACCACTGCTGCTTTTAGCCCCCAGAGCTGAGTTTCCCTCCAAACTTCAACTAACTATATATATTATGAACTGGCTTCTCTCAATGCTCTGGGTCACAGGTAGATATGCTGTCTTTATAAATTACTCCAACAGTTCAATTGTGATCATCTTATGCTCACACAAGTCACATACATGTGCAAGCTGCAATGGCTTTACCCACTCCAACTGGTCACAGCTTCCTTTCAGTCTTAACTGTACCCGTTACCTCATTGTGAGCATGGCTTTAATTTCTACATCTCATGAAATGGTAGTGTGTGTGTGTGTGTGTGTGTGTGTGTGTGTGTGTGTGTGTGTGTTTCTGAATCAGCTTTGGGCCAAGGAGTATGGCTCAGCAGTTGCCTACTGTTTGAGACCCTCAGTTAGATCCCCAGCACTGAAAAATGGAAAAAAAAAAATTAAAAAGGAAAGAAAATCAGCTTTATTTACTTACTTTCAACTATACAATTTTGAGGTCTGCCAACTATATACAGATGCTATCACAACCACAATTAAGACAAAGAATAATTCCAATGTGCTTCTTTAGAGTCAATCCCCATCCCCCCCCCATCACCTCTGGGCAATCCCCGCCTTCTGTGATGATCATTCCCTTTCTTAGAATGGAATCAGGAAGCATGTACACCTGCTCCTGGCTTCTTTTACTTATCCCAGTTTTCGCACTAATGTCTAAACAGTATCTACTGAACAGATGTGTCAATTTGTTCTTTCAGTAACTGCTGGACACACGGGCTTTTCTACTTTTTAAACTACCCATCAGTTGATGAATGGACCTGTGCATCCTTGCCTACAATATAGGCATTTCCTCCAGTGGCTGTGCATTTCAGTCTGGGCCTATTACTGTAAGTTTTACCTGTGCCCCTGGCAGCTGATAGGGCTCTAAAATTTCAAGCTAATTATCTTGACCAGATCCACAGCTCTAATCTCCCATGGGCAGAATCAAAGCACAGTTGCCCTGTCTATGTAGGGGTTGGTTCTAGGACTTCCCAGATATCAAAGCACACAGATGTTTCAATCCCTTAGGTAAATGGAGTACCATTGCCACACTGCATTTGCCACATCCTGTGGTGGACTTCAGATGGAGTCTAGATTAACTATCACACCCGGTACAATGAAAATGGCTGCACTGTTTAGGAAGACGGACAAAACAAGTCGGGTCCTGTGGGACACAGCCACCCAGGCCTAAGAACATCTGCTCGGCTCTCACAGCTCTGCCCGACAATCCCTGGCACTACTACTGCTGCTACTCCAAGAAGGAAATAGTTTGGTAATCATTTTGATATTTTAATCCCCATAACTACATCCAAGAGACTGATACACTTGGTAACTAAACTGAAATTTAGAAGATATAGAAACATTTCAAATGTTGGCTTCTCCTGTGGTAATAATCCCTGGTATTCTAATCTCGGCACATTCTGTTGGTTAAGGCACAAATGGGTCTTAGCATGCCACACTATTGCTCCTGCTGTGACCTCTCACTAAGACCAACCTAAGACTGCTGCTGCAACTACTGATCTGAAGCACAGGGAGGTCAAAGGAGCACACGGGTCCCCAGGCGTTACAGAGGAGTGTTCAAGGCTAAGCAGTGCTGGAGAGGCTGGATCAAAACCCCAAGTGACAAGATACAGCTCTCTAAAAACCACTGTTTCCAGGCCCAAAGCAACTAGACACTGGAGCAGTAATTAGAGGGAGCCTTCAGTCCTAACGAGGAGCCAACAGAGGATGCTCCCTAGCAGCCTCCAGCCATCACCTTATCCCAATTCAGCTGAGGGAAGTGGAAATCGCTGTGTGTGGATTAACCTTCTTCATGGGCCCTCAGCAGTGCTGAACTGCCACAAAGGCCACCAAGAATGCTCACTGGCCATGGTGACAGCTGCCACCCTGAGAATGGCCCCGAGTGACACCCTCCCCTGGTACAACTGCTAGTCCTCTGGATCCTACCTGACTCAGGATGTCTTCCGTGCTGCTTCTCTCGGACACCAGGTACTCACTCACTCTTGTTCTTTGCCAATCAAGGTTCTGGGGATAACTAACTCAATTCACATACATATTTATAACGCTTAGTGTTCTCCTCCCTGGGACACTGGCTGGCATGCTATAAAGATGAACCCAGACAAGAGATTCCCACAGGAATGATAACATTCCAAGGAATAATGACAATTACGCTTTGGTGAGCACTAGGTGAAGGGTAGTGGGGTGTCTAGCACTGTTCTGGCCTTTTCCGGGACATCTCTGTAGCTGTTCCCCTTCCTTCAAAGGACAGCTTTATTGGCTGCCTATGCTTCCTAAGTGCTGGGATTAAGGGCATGAGCCACCACGCCGCTTCAAAGGAAGATTTTTACATTCTTGTACAGAACAATCCCCTGGTCCTTTCGTCTGGCTTAGATTTTTCACAAGTCTGCAGGGCAGGTCTCCCGTTCATACTGTAATGATAGAGTAGCATCTGTGAGGCCAGCCTGGGTCACACACAAAGCAGACACTTCCAGTGTACTCGGTCTCATGGGGTTCCCCAGTGCCTCCGTCAGGCCCCAGCTTGCTGCAGTGCTCACCCTCTCTGCAGCTGCATGGTTGGAGACTGACTGTGTGATGGGGACCCTTGGAGGGCAGGCCAAGGAATCAAGTCCACGTGCAGGAGTGAACTGATTCCGACGGGCCTCTGCACCAAAGAACACTCGGGATAACGCTGCTGAGTAGAGGCCTGTTTTCCCTGGGCAGACTATGGTCCTTTGTCACATGTGCACTAGAATATTGTAACCGTGACAGGAGGGTGTTGGCTGTTGATATCAGATTCTCTAGGATGGCCATGGACTCTCCCTCCCACTGTGCACTGACTTTGAACAGGAAGTACCAACTAGGACTTTGCTACCCAGCTTTCTTCACAACTGTCAACACAGCCTTAGGACTGACCGTCATGTCTACCTACTCTGTGACCTTAAACACAGTCAGGTCTCTCTTATCTTTCCAGGCTCCATGCCAATTGGCCACAGGACTCCAGGAGCCATGAGAAAAGAAGTCTCTCTCTTTCCAAAGCTCAGAAGAATGTGGACAAGACCAGGCTGAGGCTGAGTTGCTGGGCTTCCAACCTGGTGTGTATAGGGCAAATCTTGTTTATCAGACACAGGGCCAATTGGCTTCTTCTATGCCCCACTGCTAGAGAACCCAGAGACTGCAGGTCCCAGGGAGGAAGGGAGTGCCAGGCTAAGGAAGGCCATAGTTCTAGTGACACTCTGCCACCTTAGGCTTCCTTGGGCTCTACTTCCCCACACCGGGGACAACAGTAGTGCTTCTGGTTCAGGGGTCAATGTCCTCAGAGAGCTGTACATGCAGTTCAGTCAGCCAGTGTTTATTCAGTGCTCAGTGTTTACTAGTCCAGAAGGGAGGTAGATATAGCTGAGTATTAACTGTCAGGAATGAGAAGCCTGTCCTACAAGAATAATTGTGCTAAAACCCCTCTGCCAAGGCACCAAACCCTGCTCAAATCAAAACAGACTACAAGACTTCCTGTGCTGAGGAGAAACACAGCTTGTTCCACCCTCCTCTACATAACGCAACCAAAATTATCTGAGGTCTGGAGAGTCACAGAAGACGGAGGGCTACTGACCGGGTGGATCCTTAACTGGAGATATGTTATGGAGGTCACCCCAAGACCAGGATGCCAGGAAATGGGTGCAGCCTGCCATGGTTTCCAGGTTTGTCTTTGAAGAAGTCTGAAGGTTTCTAGAATGGCTCTTCAAGATAAGGATGTGTGGGAGACAAAAGACATAAGGAAATCAGGACTTTCAAGGAATCCCTCTCAATAATAGAACAAGAGATTTCTGTGTGTTTAGCACATTTCTCCTCTTGAGCAACAACTCGAGCCCTGCATCAGGGCCTCAAATAAATCACACATGGCTCTCAGAGTAGAAACCAAACCCTGCTTTATAAGGCTGCTTGGCCGTCACTGGCTTCTCCACTGAGATTGAGGCGCCAGCCAGGCAGTGAGGTGACAGAGGATGAACCTTCCTCACCTTCTCCCCGTTACCCCCACCCCTCCAGCCCTCCAGATGCCCATATCTACAATAGAACCACTTCAAAAAATACTCTGATGAGGGGCAAAGTGGAGGGCAGTGGAGGCTCAGGCTGGTCAGCAGGTCGGTTCCCTTGAGGTAGCTGAGTGCTCCCATGCAGGAGACCAGTCATGGGCTCACAGCAGTCAGGAGAGGGTCAGCAGCTGACTGGGAAGCAGAGGAAGCAGAAAATCTGGAACTCTGCCCAGAGTACTTGAGGACAGGTAACACCTGGGCGGAGTGGCTGGCCTCTTTGCTGGTGTCCTCCTTGTTCTTGGAGGATGAAGTCTTCCTGGATATGGAGGAAAGGCCAGCTTGACTCTTCTTGGGCTTGGCTGGGGTCCCATCTTCACAGGACAACACGCTTCCCTCGGAGCAGCTTTGCTTTCTGAAAGGAAAAACACAGCTGAAGCTAAAACTAACATGTAATTTAAAACCCTCCAGTCTAAGGCAAGCACCCACACCATGATGGTACTGGAGACTACTATATGGATACACTAATAGCCACAAGAGATATTTTATTACTGTGCCAGTGAGATCTCAAGTACAAGGGCCAATTGGAGGAAAGGGTAGGAGGCCTCAGGACTTCCTACAGACAGAGGGTACAACTAAAAAGTGTCTGTTTCTGCAGACGGGTCTTTGCTGATCATCCCACAAGGCACCAGGAAGAAGATATCGTGGCTGTATATTCTGATATTCCTACCACCCCCAGGTGGAGAATTCCTTTCACCATCCCGGTCTGGGGAAAGAAGAAAGAAACCCCAACTCCCCAACTCAACAGCCCTCTCTCACTGAAGTAGCACTCACCTTGACTTGATGCGTTCTGATTTGCTGATGGCACTGGGTGTCCCATCACTCTTTGCGCTAGTCATGAGCGATGTTGGCAGAGACCACTAGGAACAAAGAAAACGGTGAAGGAAGAGGGCCAGGCTAAGTCCAAGAAGGAATGCTCAGGGTCTTGGAGTTCTTGTTCAGCTCCGCCACTCAGGACTCTCATCTGCCCTATGCTAATCATGAACTAATGTGAATAACTCTTGGTTCTCTCCCGAAACAGACAGAAAGTTAAGGCTACAGATCATTTTTTGATCCTTCAAAGATAGATATCCAGTGTATTCAGTAAATAACTACATCCTTGAAAGGGAAACAAAGAGGTGCGGACTGAGAGAGGAGGGAAAGGCAGGTACCCACATACCCACAAGCCTACCATAATGCACTTAGCTTGAGAAGAAGCTATGCACCTACATTGGTCCACTTACCAGGGGAGCAGAGTCAGAGACGATCCCCGTATGGAAGCCTTTGTAGCACCAATTCCGGAGCAGATCTACTCCTAGGACAAGAGGAGCAGAGGTTGGGACTTAACAGAGAAGAATCACTTGCTCACCTCCTTTCCAAAGAAACCTATTTCTTGGCCTAATGGGATTGAATCTCCTACTAACTATGGCCTCCTGTGGGCCAGAAAGGCATATCACCTTTGAGCTTGTTTCCATGGTACTTCTGTTCCCACTGGGTGGTGAGAATGTTGAAATATCGTGGCTGCTCAAAAAAACGAAGATAACGAGAAGAGATTCGAGAAGGAAAAATTCTTTCAAATTGACCACGACGAGAAAACTCATCTTCCATCTCGACCAGAACCCGAACATCATCTGGTGTCAAGACATCCAGCACAGATGCATAGAAGTCCTGCAGCCCAGGGAACAGGAAGAAGGGCAACGTGACAGTGTGAGCCAGACACTGAAACAAGCAGCTGGAGCAGGGAGCAGATCTCTGGGGCTCTAGGTCTCCAGGACTCCTGTGGGACTCCCAAAGCTGCCTGATCTGAGGTGGGCCAGCTGTTCGTCTTATCTCTTCCTAAACCCAATGGATGGAGCTCCTGAGGGAAGACTCTTGGCTAGAGCCAAGGAACATTTGGGCTGAGGGAGAAGAGGGTGCTGTTGAGTACCCAGCATCTCAGATTTGGCAGCCTATGCCTACCTTTCTTACATGCAGGCCCCACATTTACTTTGAGAAGCTCAAACCTCTAGTCTTCCAATGGCTCTCATAGGGTTAAATGTGATGGTTCTCACAAGAGTGAGCTAAGATAACACAGTGCTACTAAAAGCATGGCGACAACCATTCACTTTCCCAGAAAGATACAAGTGCCAACAAATCTCTGCATATAACAAGACCCCACTTCTTGGTAAGAAACTCTGATCTAGACAGGAAAGCTGATCTTCCTGGAGCCTAAGCAGTTTGGCTGAGGGTTGTTGGTAACTGGAGGGAAGATAAATCTCCTACCTGGTCAGGAATTTTCGGGGTCAGGTAATAGGCTTTCTTCATCTTCTGTGCAGTAAAATGCTCTGGAGACATTTGACATTTGTCCCCAGGAGAGCTTGGCAGGCTAAGAAAGAGGTGGACAAAAGGCAACAGGCAGGTCAGCAGCTTCTTGTGCTGAGAAAACACGGAGAGGATCCAGTGCGAGACTCCGTCCCAAGCACAGATGAAGACACATGGAGATACTTGTCCCTTGAATACATCACTCTAAAGTACACTCCATCCAAACAGCTTGTCATCCACAACCATACCACTAGATAACTGAAAGAGGCAAGCACACCAATTTGACCAAAAAAAAAAAAAAAAAAAGACTGGAGTAGGCCTGATTACTGGATGCTTCAATTAACACTCACTACAAATCAAGCTCTGCCCCATTGGCTGGGGACTCTGGGCAGCAAGACACTGAATCTCTGGAACTTCAGCTTCATTACCTATGTCATTATGATCACTTATCACTAAGGTTTTCTTTAACTCTTTCAGATAGGGTCTAACTCTGGAACTCAGGGTGGCCAGGAACTCACTATGTAGTCCAAAGCTAGCCTTGAATTCAGATCAATCCTCCTGCCTCCTTATGGGATTACAGATATGGGCCACTACATAGCTATGGTCACTGTTGAGATATAAAAATGGCTAGCAGGCCAGTAAGATGGCTTAGTGGGTAAGGATGCTTGCCACCAAGCCTAATGACCGGAGTTCAACTCCTAGAATCTACATGTGTCTGGTACCCTAGGAAATTCCTTTAATCAAAGAGGCTTGAAGAAAGTTCCTATTTGATTAAAAAAAAAAAAAAAGTGGTCATTCTCCTTGTCTCTGGCAAAAGAAACCTGTGGCTCTTCCATTAACATAAGACTGCAGTACCTACTAACTTGTCAAGGTCAAGGCTAGCCTCTAGGCTCACTCAGTCCCTGCTTACCATTCCCACCCCAGCTCCCAAGCTCCCTTTCTCCAGTTCCCACACAACCCTAGAAAGAACCATCACTTCTCTCTGCTTTCCCTGGGAGACAGCCTCAGCAGCTTAAAGTAAATTTTAGCCCATTTTTCATTCTGGTGCTGAAACCCCAGAAGCAGCATTAAATGAGATCCCTTCCAAGGGGCTCTGAACCAAGCTGTTGATCTGACTCTCCTAAGTTATGTACGGATCAATAGTTTCTGCTGGCTTTTGCCACCCACCATATTTGGCCTCATTCCAAATTCTAGAATCTACCTCTCCTCTCCTGGTCACTCTGGCTCCTGAAGCCTCCTATGCCCACATGGCAATGTCTCTCTAGTAGGTGCCGCTCCAGAGTAGACTGCTTTACTTACTATTACTACAAAAGCCAAATCAGTGTGCCAGGAAGCTCCTCATGCCCCTCTTGGGCTCCACTCACAAGGACAAGGGACACCTTTCCTGTGTGATTTGGAACATTTCTCTTTGACAAGTTTCCCATTCTGCATGGGGACACACCAGATGGAAATTCTTGTCACAATGACATTTTATCCACCTCAGTTCAGCTGGCTTTCTCTCTCCTTCCTCTCGGAACTTCAATTCTACCTGCAGTCCCACTAGGCTATCTCTCGGCTCCCACCTGCCTGCTCTGCTCTACCTCTTCCGTAAGCCTCCTAGGCCTCTCCTTCCTGGGGACAGCTCCTCCAACAGCTTCTCCAGGCCCAAGCACTCACTGCTCTTCTACATGTTCTCTCTTGGGCTTACAGTCTCTCCCTTGTTGTGAAATGCTTGTTTACACTGTGAAGATGTGTCTTTTAAGTGCCTCCTGATTGCTGAATGTCCAATTGCTAGGCAGGGGTTAGATGGGACTACCAGGAACAGAGAGGACTCCGGGAGAAGAAAGGTGGAGTCGCTAGTCAGACAGGGAGAGGGGACAGGAAGTGCAAGATGGAAGAGAGGTAAAGTCACATGGCAGAATACAGATTTAAAAATATGGGTTAATTTAAGTTATAAGAGCTAACTGTGACAAGCCTAAGCTAAAGGCCAAGCTTTCATAACTAATAATAAGTCTCTGGGCCATTATTTACAGGGTGGCGGTTCAAAGACAATCTGACAAGAAAGCTTGCTACAAACGGCACCCAAGGTGGGGCTACCTAGGCCTAAGAAAGCTTTAAAAAAAAAAGTTCAGAACATGGGAGTCAAAACCTGGTGGTCTCTCAGGTAGGCTCAGCACACAGAAGAACAGCTCTTTTGAGAGGCCCTGCTGTGCAGCAGAGCACTTGAGCAGCCAGCACACTAGGTAAAAAAGACTGATCTTGGACGAAGCGAATTCCCAGAGCTGGGGCGATAAGGCTCCCACCTGTACATGCTGACATAAGGCTAGGTTCTCACAGAACTGAGCAGGGTGAAGCCAGCCACTAATGCTGCAGCACAGCCATTTAAGGTTGGTCTCCCGTGGTCAGAGAAGGCTGCAGATGCACAGTAAAGTAGTCCAGACCAAGAAAACCTTTGAACAGATACAGTAAAAAATGGGTATAGTCATAAAAAAAAAAATAGTTTAAAACAATAAAGTCTTTGCATTTCCTGGATCTTGCTCTGTAGACCAGGCTGGCCTCGAACTCACAGAGATCCCCTGCCTCTGCCTCCCAAGTGCTGAGATTAAAGGCGTGCATCACCACCACCCAGTTAATCAACCTATATACTTTAAGCCTATCTTGGCTTCAAAATGGAAGTCAGGAAATGTGTTGCGTTGGGGGAGAGGTTATGCCTTTGTTTCCACAGAAAACAAGTTATGGTTCTTTTCAAAATTAATAAAGGGGCCGGGCAGTGGTGGCACACGCCTTTAATCCCACCACTCGGGAGGCAGAGGCAGGTGGATCTCTGAGTTCGAGGCCAGCCTGGGCTACAGAGTGAGTTCCAGGAAAGGTGCAAAGCTACACAGAGAAACCTTGTCCCGAAAAACCAAATAAATAAATAAATAAAAGATACATAGATAAATAAATAAATAAAAATTTAAAATGTAAAAAAAAAAATAATGGTCAGATTGATCAGGGGAGACCTGAAAATCTTGGCTACAGACATGAGGGGGGGGGGGAACAAAACAAAAAACAAGAAAGACTACAGGACAGGCTGATCCCTCTACTATGGGAACAGCTCTTGAGACTGGATGAGACATAATAAATCTCATTGGCTGCAGAGTCCTTATGACAGTTTGGTTATACAGTCCAAACAGACTTATGAAGTTGGCAGCCTTTTAACTTCACAAATATAGAACAAACATACTTCAGCTGACTAGTGCACACTGCACACTCCATACTTGTGTTAATACATACATACATACATACATACATATATACATATATATATATGCTACCTTTAAGAAGTTTGTGTGTTTTCAGAAAAAAGATCAGACACAATAAAGACAAAGGACCCAGGTAATCCCATCTCTCAGAATGTTTCTGTTGCAATTTCATCAAAATTCTGCATCTAGAACAACTTAAAAACTGGTGAGATGCTCCGGCCTTACAGACTATCCAGCCAAGACTTCAGATAAGCTCTACACTTTCCCATCACACAGAGACTAAACAAAAAATAAGAACTAGCTTTCCCAGGACTTGACCATTATCCCAATTTTCTTAGGGTCCCCTACAAATGCCAGTGTTCTAGACAACAGAAAGCAGTTGAGAAAACGTGACGCCTACTTTCCCAAGAGGTGAGGCTGGTGGCAAATTGTTACAAGTCATGGTAAGGGAGGAAACTAAGAAAGAAAGGTTAGATTCAAGGGTCTCTTCTTTAAAAAAGAAAGGGGGGCGGATATAGGAATGCTAGGACAAAAAGTAGACTGTTGAATCTACTTTAAACTAAAAAGCAACTATTAATCTCAAATATTTTACATTAGTATGGATTTTTGTACACTGATACAAATTAAATGTTATTTTTCTTAGAAAATACTCAATATGTGTGTGTGTGTGTGTGTTTCTACTTTTAAGGTATTGTACCTATGTAGCTCATTTAACAATGTAATGTAAATTTCTAGTCCTTGAAAGTTATTATTACAAACTATTTAGGATAATTAACAAATACAGGTTAATAGTCACCTAACAATCAAATTTATGGCCATGTTAAGTATATTTTCAAGGTCAAACAGAGATATATTTTAGATAGACAGATGGTCTTTCAAACACTTTAGAGACCTGCAGTATATGGCATTCAAGATGTTTTAGTAACCTAAGGCTTTTCATGACAGTAAAACAAGTCTGCTCCTGGCAGCACCAATTTACTTCAAAAAAGAATGATGGACATCAAAGGACCTCCATACAGAGTTTGCTTTTATTGTGGCAAAGTTGGCCACTGGGCAAGAAATTGCCCTTGCCTCAACTGCTGACGATGGCATGCTGTCCAAACTGGACAAGCAGAACACAAAAGAAGGTGACTGCCAAACTTTGCCAAGACAAGGTAGAACAGTTCTTCAAAAGTGTCCTGTTTCACAAAAAAAGTCTTGTCAGATATTCTAGGCCTGTAGGCTGAAGATGGATGCAACAACATGCAAAGGAACCTTTGGCAGCCAGCTGTTTCTGTCATCTCTCTCTCTCTCTCTCTCTTTTTTCCGAGACAGGGCTTCTCTGTGTAGTTTTGGTGCCTGTCCTGGAACTCACCTTGTAGTCTAAGCTGGCCTCGAACTCACAGACATCCACCTGGCTCTGCCTTCCGAGTGCTGGAATTAAAGGTGTGTGCTACCACTGCCCAGCTGTTTCAGTCATTCCTATAGTCTGGAAATTGCTTGTTCTGCATTTCCTGTTACTCAGGTAATATTATATCCTCAGGTCTCTGATGGGAGTTGAAGACTAGATAAGACAGTTATATAGTTTTTCTTGTTACCAAATTCAGAAAAGAAATTCACAAAAGAGGCAAAAAGTATCTAAGGTTGAGAAACATAAAAGCATGTTTATCTAAGAAAAGGTTTTAAGGTCTAAAAAGACATTAGGATGTCTACATTAGGATGGTAATACAAATTGATAGAAAATGGTTTATGTATAAAACTTAGGACTCACTGAGGTAGCATAGATAATACAATAGTTTCTCTGAATTTGCCTAATACAAATGGACTGGACATTGTGATAACTGTCCTTATTGTTTACAGTTTTACCGTGTTAAGAGTTAAAAGAGTTATTTAGACAAAAAGGGGAAAATGTTGCAGAGTATTTGTTTACACTGTGAAGATGTGTCTTTGCCTGTAGAATTTCATTTTACACCAACTCTCTTTCCTTCTTGGACTACAAACAACTTGGCCTCAATACAGATCAATGGCCAAAGGTTGTCTGCTCGATTTTCAAATTCTCTCCTATGGTAACAACTTCTGCCTCTGCATAAACAAGCCATCCCCAAATTGCTTGTATCTAAATTTCCTCAGATCTACACCTTATCTTTAAGGCTCTTATCTTTAAGGTTTTTCTACTTCCCACTTAAAAATCTTTTATTCTATAATTTCTCTACGTTCTACTCTCAAAAAATCTCTTACAACTATGCTGTAAACTCTCTCAAGATTTTTAAGTTAATTGGGCATGGTTACTAAATCTATAAAAATCTTTACCTGAATTTGGCTTGAAAGATAACAAAAGGTTTATAGCTAAAAAAAATCTTACGTGGGTAATCTTAATTTACTACAACTTACTACACATATAACTTGTATTCAACTCTTGTTTAAAAACATGAACTAGGGTTGGGGATTTAGCTCAGTAGTAGAGCGCTTGCCTAGCAAGTTGCATGCAAGGCCCTGTGTTTGGTCCTCAACTCTGAAAAAAACAAACAAACAAACAAACAAAAAAAAAAACATGAACTTACCAAAAAAAGATATTTTAAATAGTAACCACATGGTTAGCAGCTATCTTTACTAGGTTAAAGGATACATGGCATGTGACTTTACCATCTTAAGGTGACCACTAAGGTAACACCTATAAAACCTCTTAGTTCTACTGAGTCCTTGGTTTATCACTGTATCTCCTAAGGAAGCAACAGCAAGTCTCCAAAATATTTTGGATTAGTATGTATTTTTGTATGATTAGAAAATCCCAAGGTTATAAAGCTATACTCAAGTTAACAGAACTTAACTTAGAAATGTATGTCTAACCACTTATGTCTTTGCTAACTCTGTTCAACACTAGGTTTCTAAAAAAAAATTTTAAATAAGGAAAAACATAGGTATGTTTGATAATTAAGATTTATAAATTCCTAAGGTCTATTCAGGTTCACAATAATATTATATTTTAGCCTCTTTGCCTTTGCTAACTTTGTTAAGCTTCAGCCATTTGGATAAACTGAGCCATACAAGAAAATATGATGTTCTATAATGGTGCATGATAAAAGACTAATAACTTCTAAAGGGTTATATAATTCATCTAGTGAGAAGTTTTATTTAACCTCCTATGTTTAAAGCAAGTAACTTAAAATAAATTTGTTGAAATCAGGTATACTTAATAGATTATGGTCCTCAAACTCTTCAGAGATCTGCTGAATAAGGCATTTTAAATGTTTAATAGGCTGGGCGGTGATGGCGCATGCCTATAATCCCAGCACTCGGGAGGCAGAGGCAGGTGGACCTCTGTGAGTTTGAGGCCAGCCTGGTCTACAGAGCTAGTCCAGGACAGGCTCCAAAGCTACAGAGAAACCCTGTCTCAAAAAACCAAAAAAAAAAAAAAAAAAAAGTTTAATTAAAAAACTTCCCAGGGGCTGGAGAGCTTGCTCAGAGGTTAAGAGCACAGGCTACTCTTCCAGAGGTTCCTGAAATCAATTCCCAGCACCTACTACACGGTGGCTCACAAGTATCTTTTTTTTTTTTTTAAATGTGGAGCTGAGGATTGAACCCAGGGCCTTGCGCTTGCTAGGCAAGTGCTCTACCACTGAGCTAAATCCCCAACCCCTCACAACTATCTATAATGAGATCTGGTGCCGCCTTCTGGCCTGCAGGCAAACATGAAGGAAGAATATTATATACATAATCAACAAGTAACTCTTAAAAACAACAAAAAACTTCCAATGATAGATAGAAATGCCAGCTCCTAGTGGGAACCCTAAGGTATCCAAAGAAGATAGATGGAACATGGCTCCACCTGATTTCTAGTCACTCACACTGGGCAAAACTTCCCCATGCCTCAACTTGCCACCAGGGCTCTACCGAAGCTATGGACATTATTGGGTTGTCTGCCCTACTCTGCTGGTGAAAGTAAGGTCAGTCCTTCAAGTTCCTCTACAGAAAAATCTCTCAGACCTGGATCTGGTAGCCAAAGGCTGATGCTGCTCTATGTTGTAGCTGAAGATTTAATGATGTTCTGTATGGCGGCCTGAGACAGACCACTGCTCAACAAAGCTGTCGGAGCCTAAGGCAACCTTCTAGGTAGTAGGTAAGTCTCTGTCATTGTAATTGATACATAGGTCATTTGGATTATATTTCCTACTGTAATTTATCCTTCTCATATCTCTGTGATATTGACTAACTGTTTTTTGTTTTGTTTTGTTTTGTATTGTTTTGAGACAGGGTTTCTCTGTGTAGCCCAGGCTGGTCTAGAACTCAGAGATCTGCCTGGCTCTGCTGGGATTAAAGGTGTGTGCCACCACTGCCCGGACACTACCAGAAGTTTTAACAGCAGCAAGCACACCAGCTCCTCCCCAGGGCTGCAGCATCCTTCTCTTCATTTGTACAAATCAGGCTTTCCTAGAACCATCAGGTCTCCAGTTGAGGAAAACAGGTGACCTTGCTACCAGGTTCTGAAAGGAGATAAACTCACAGATGCTTTTAACACAAAATCATTTAGGTTCCCAAGCTTTTATTCTGACTCAACAACATGAGTCTACAACTTTCTCTCCAATGTGGATTTCAAGGCAGATTACAAACAGTGGTAGGTAATGCTAACCTACATAAAACTTATATTGCCTTTTGTAAACTTAAACAATTCTTGTCAGTTTCAGGGAGTCCACTCGGATCTACCTCTCACAGGTCAAACAGAAAGAGCTGACTCCCTTTTGGCAAATGGAATAATTCAGCTAACTGTAAGATAAGGCCAAGTTTACCTCCAAAAAGTTCACACAGTGGGTAAAGTAGGTCAGTCACCAAGAAAATTACCTTTTTTGTTTATTTTTTGTGTTTTAAGATAGAGTCTCACTCTGTATCCCAGACAAATAATATCTAACTTGCATGAGATGTCCTGGCACAGGTGTGAAACAGAATGTTCTGCTGGGAGCCAGAATTCATACTCTACCCCCTCATTCTCTTGGGCTGAATCAATTACTGTTATAGGATTTTCAATGTCCTTATCTATAAATTACAATACTAATATGCACCCTACAGAATTGAGT
Source organism: Onychomys torridus (assembly GCF_903995425.1). Lineage (NCBI taxonomy): Eukaryota > Metazoa > Chordata > Mammalia > Rodentia > Cricetidae > Onychomys > Onychomys torridus. The sequence continues at coordinate 58,903,092 of NC_050465.1, read as the reverse complement.
GGATACACTGTATTTCCTTAACTACTCCAGGTACTTACTAAACATTAGTTTCTTCTCCTCAAGAATAGTTTCAAAACTTTGGAGCAATGAAGGAAAAACTCCACACTGAAGTGCCTCAGAAAGATGTTTAGAACTAGGTTTTGAGGGATAGAGAATCTGAATAGGGCATCTTTAGAAAGAAGAAACTACATAAGCAGATGAAAGGACACTACCTAGTCTTTAAGGATGTGCCAGGGCACCATAATCAGGCAGAGTAGAAACATACACCCAGGAAAAGTGGCTGGAGCCTCCAATGCCCAGGTATGGAGGTTAAATTTGATCCCTGTAACCTGTGGAGATTCTGAACATAAGTAATCAGACTTACTTCCAGGGTACCGATTTGGCAGTGGTATGTGGACAAACAGCAGAAACAGACTGAGCCATAAAGGAGCTCACGCAGGAGAGAGGCTCCCAGACCCATTCCTTCCCCAAATCACAATGGCTGCTCCTGCTGCCATCCCAACCGAGAGAGAGCTGAGAAGCAGACCTGGTGCTGGAGCCGCTGGAGCTGCTGGGGCTGCTGGAACTGGAGAGGATATCCTCCATGGTGGGCAGAACGAAGCCTGCCAGGTTCAGGAGGTCCCGGATCATCTGGCCTTTGATGCTGACGTCCAGGGGAGAATTAGAGTGGAGACTGCAGGGAAGAGTGCATACTGGGTCAAAGCAGCGCTCAGAATGACTCTGGGGCCTACGTCCAAATCAGGGTTTCTTATTTCCTGGCTTCTTTACAACAAAAGAGACTCCAATAACACATTTGTGAGCATCTTCAACAAATATGCTCAGCTGGGTATGGTGGCGCACGCCTTTAATCCCAGCACTCAATAGGCAGGGGCAGGTGGATCTCTGTGAGTTCAAGGCCAGCCTGGTCTACAGGGTGAGTTCCAGGACAGCCAGAGCTATAACAAAGAAACCCTGTCTCGAACAAACAAATAGCAACAAAACAAATACCCTCAAAGACAACAAATACCCTCATGCAGCTTGGTGAACTTGCCCACGCCCTTGGTTTGCTAGAAAATGGTCGGGATCAACAACTTTTAATAACACTTTTCTATTCTCAAAACTCCTTACGATACCAGCGAATAATCAGTGAATGATTACAGACCATGACAGGAAGGTACATATCCTAGTGAAGGAGAGCCCTTCCCAAGTCAACAGGACGATCATGACAAGGATTCTGAGGATGAAAGGTGGATTCTACTCAGTAATGAACAATACCACCTACCTTGGGGAAATGTTAACTTCTAGGACCCAGGGCTTTAGGTTCTCATCCAACATGATGTCAAAACCAAAGAGTTCATGACAGCTGTAGGGGCGCCGCACATACAACTTCAATAAGTTAGTCACATAGGGCTCTGACCTGCCGGTGGGATATCTTTAATTAGGAGGGCAGAAGCAACTTTCTCATTCATTCATTCATTCATTCATTTATTTATTTTGGTTTGGTTTTGTTTTTCAAGACAGGGTTTCTCCATAGCTTTGGAGCCTGTCCTGGAACTCACTCTGTAGACCAGGCTGGCCTCAAACTCACAGAGATCCACCTGCCTCTGCCTCCCGAGTGCTGGGATTACAGGCGTGTGCCAGCACCGCCTGGCGCAACTTTCTCTTTGAAAGTGCCTCCTCAGATCCAACAGGGAATATATGCGTACAATCCCCATGCAGAAAGCAGGGAAATAATCTTGGCAACATCAGACCATCTCAGTCACAAACACCATCCACTCCCACCCCAAAACAGTGGCTCTTAAGGGATGTGCCTGATCTGGGCCATCACGTAAATGAGAGGTATGGCGGTCTGAGTGAGAACAACTTCCAAAGGCTCATATATTTGAACAGTTGGTTCCCAGTTGGTGGAATGTTAGGGAAGAATTAAGAGGTGTGGCCTTATTGGAAAAGGTGTGTCACGAGTGGTGGGCTTTGAGGTTTCAAAAGTTAGCCCCCTCTGCCTTGTGCTAACTCCCTGGAATCCTAAACCCCAAATTAAATGCTTTCTTTTATAAGTTGCCTTGGTCATGGTGTTTTATCACATTAACAGAAAACTAAGAAAGTAGAATTTAACTCTACCTCTTTCTATCTCCTGTCCTCAAAACTGAAACACAGAATGGGCACAGCTTAAGAGCACAGCAGAGGCAAGGAGGAAACCCCACAGCCTGAGTAGCTAGCACTGAAACTCACGAGATGATGGTTTTGACAACGACATCCTTTATCTTCTCCCAGATGATGTCACTATTAACTCCCTTCTGGCTCAGGTAATTCCACAAGGCCTTCAGTGCCCTGAAGGGAGAGAGGGAAGGACTGTGGTTAGCCCTAGGAAGGAGTGGCGAGAAGAAAATGAATAAGGAGGTGAAGACACCTTCTTTGTCCCCCATGGTATTTTGAAATAAGAAAGGGATGCATTCGGATGCAAACAGACCCATTCTGAAATGACAAGTGCACTAATATTGCTCAGCTCCTGCCCCAAACCTCCCAAAGGCAAAGCCCTTCCTAGGTTCAAGACAGAGTTTTAACTGGGACACACTGCCCTCAGTACCATTTGTGGCCCTGGCAGGCCGTCTCATCAGCGTTGGCCTGGTACTCGGCATTCTTTTTATTGACACTGTAGTTGGTCAGGTGCATGAACTTGTTGCTAAGACTCTTCATGGAAGGTGAATACCTGGAAGTGAGAAAACGGCAGAGGCAAGATGGCGGGAGCAGGTGGAGAAGAGGCCAACTATTTCCCCAGGAAGGAGATAAAGGACAAGGGCTAATCCACTCGGCAAGCTCAGTCCCACAGGAACTCTTCCCTCATTTCCCACCCTCCCACCTTCCTTACTGATAAAAACCACTAAGCTATCTGTTCCTTTTCTGCTCAGTGACGTCATCCCGAGGAAAGGAAATCTCCCAGTGTCAGAGGAATGCCTCACCACCAGCACATACTTGCAACTGGCAAAGCGGACGAGTCCATCCGAAAAGAGGTAAATCCGTAGAGGATCATAAGAAGTAACGTAAACGTAGATCCGAAGATCAAATTTGCTGCCACTAATGAGGTAGGGTTTGTGTAGATACCTACAGAGAGGAAAGGCTTCCTTTACACCCAGCCAATGAGTAAGGGAGCTGTGGTGAAAACCTTCAACAGTTGACTAAGGAAGGTCTTTGGCTGGGAGGTCACGAGGAAGAACACTCTAAGAAGGGAATTCAGAGACCAAGAAGACAGGAAGATGGAGAGGAATGTGAGCTAGATAGGCTCACCTCTGTACCAGGAGGGGCCTGCGCTTGGGGAGCTGACTCCATTTGTGAATGACCTGAATGCCAATACCTCGAGCAGATGCTGGCTAGAAGTCAAAGGGAAGGAGATGAGATCTGCTGCCTTTCCCTCTCATCCCATCATCTACCTCTCCCTTTGCCCCACTCACTGGCTTCACAATCCACTTCTGGCGGCTGCTGCTCTCCCATGCTTTGCGCAGGAGCTTGGCATCCTGGGGCAGGATGAAGGACTGGGGGAAGAAACTGAACTCTTTCTTGCCAAAACGGCTCTGCATGCGAGACAGGTTCCGCCACAGCCGGTCCTTCCTCCCAATCTGGAAGGAGCCTGGGAAGTGGTTTAGCTACAGAAGGCAAAGAGGCAAGGGGAAGGCCGAGGTGAGACCAAGAACAAGAGAAGCCCCGACCACCCCCACACTCCAGCACCCCCGAAAAGTTCAAGTTCCTTTGTCTGTCGCCATCTAGACACAAACTAGAGTCACCCGGAAAGGGTGAACTAGCAGGGTGGCTAACTGCCTCCACCAAACTAGCCTGTGCCTATGTCTATGGGGGCATTTTCTTGATTAACTATTGATGTGAGAGGGCCCAGGCCCACCTAGGCAGGTGGTTCTGGGTTGTATGAGAAAGCAAGCTGAGCAAGCCATGGGAAAGGAGCCCACAAACAGTGTTTCTCCACAGGCCCTGCTCAGTTCCTGCCTCAGCTTCCCTCAGTGATAGACTGTAAGCTGTAAGCCAAAGTAACCCTTCCTCTCCAGACTGCCTTTGGCCAGTGCTTTATCACAGCAGCAGAAAGGCAAACTAGGACAGCCATGACAGTCACTTTGAATACCTATTTTCCCATGACAGCATGTGAGACAAGACCCCTGAGAAATCTAGAGGCATGAGAACCACAGAACTCTCTACATAAACGTAGCTTGTGGAGTAGAAGCAGTTAGTGGTAACAGGAAACTCATCCAGCTGAAAACAGACAAGGCCTCTCAAGACATGGAATGAAAACCAGCTGAGTGGCAACAGGTCTGCGGTGGGAGACACTTTGCTAAGACCCCCACTGTGTTCTCTCCAGAACTCTCCTCTCCAACTGTCCTCACAGGAATGCTCTTCCAATATTCCCTCCCACTGCCCCAACAACACTCTCATCCTGGCCTAGTCCATGGGACAGGCTCCTTGGAAAGGACCCACCTTCTGATGCTCTCGAATGGATCGAAAACCAGGAGACTTCATGTGGTGACCCCAGCAGCCCAGCCAGTCATCATTCCCTGCAGAAGGCAATCAGAAAGTCGGTCTCACTTAATAGCTCAGACTCTGGGACAGAACAGGGTCTCACTGCCGGCCGGACTCACAGAGGTGATTTAAGAGTTTCCATGGAGTTGTCCTACATGAAGCCTCAAGACCAGGGCCAAACAATGGTCTTCTGCCTCCCAATTCTGAGCAACTGGCTCAGCCCAGAGGATTTTTAGAGTTACACCCTTCTATGAGATCGAAAGCTTCAAGACAGGGTCCCCACATGCAGGGCAAGGTCAGTGAGAGAGTAACTCACTCTTGCTGATTTTGAAGTGGGACCGTCCAATGGTCTGCTTGACTATGTTGGGGGTCACTGTGCTCATCTTCCACCGCAGAAGCTTCCTCTGCTCCCAGGGAAGTTTCTCCACTGGGGAAAGGCAAGGGTAGGAGGGTCCCAGTGAGCAGATAAGAAAGATGGCAGTGGTACCCATCCTTTCCTGGGCAGACAGATCACTACAAATGTTCCAGGTGAGGTTTTAGAGAAGTGCACTTTATGGAAAGGGGGCTGTGCAGGAGTGAGGAGCAAAGCAAAGGCTGGAAGGGGAAAGAACCCGATGAGAGGCCGTGTGCTAAGCCAGGGATTATGAGACTGAGAAAGGCCAACAAAGGACAGATATGCAAGGTCCACTATTGAACCTACATTCCCATGGGAACTGAGCACAGGGCAATAACTACTACAAGAGCCATTCTGGAAGAGTTCTCCCACCTTGTCCCCTCCACCTAGGTTAGCTAGCATCCTCCTGTGAGTTCCTCTGGATTTTGTCCCTTGGTTACATTTACCTCTTTCATCTCGAGTTCCAAAATAAATGGTAGGGGACACATTGGGGAAGAGACTGTAGATGAGGGCTGGTCGTACAACTTTCTCATGATTAGGAAGGGATTTGGACATTAAATCCACGCAGTTCCTGGAATGGAAAACAAACAGAGCATGGGAAAGTGACAGCTTTGAGGTGTTAACAGGATTGCATATGACTCTGAAAAGACAAGTGTTTAATAGTCACTCTGCAAATATGAACTCATACAATGCTAACCTGCCTATAGTCATGGACACCACCAAGAGTCAAAGAGCCCAAGCCTCTGATAATACATCTCCAATACATCCCGTGGTAAGTCACAGATTGGGGGATCCCCAGAAGGAGTTCTGAAAGAGGGAGTCTGGGTAGACACTAGGAAAAGACTGCCACACTACAACAAGGTGGGGGAGGAGGAAAAGGATGACAGCGATAACTGGAAGGAAGACATAAATGTTGTTGTTTTGTTTTTGGTTTCTTCCAGACAGGGTTTCTCTGTGCAGCTTTCTTTGGCTGTCCTGGATCTCACTCTGTAGCCCAGGCTGGCCTCAAACTCACAGAGATCCGCCTGCCTCTGCCTGCCGAGTGCTGGGATTAAAGGCGTGCGCCACCGCCGCCTGGCCCAGAAGTATTTTAAGTGAGGAAAGAACAAAAGAAAGAAAATCAACAGTGAAACTTCTACCCTGTTGTAAGCTTTGGCTCACTTGGAAACATAGCTGGCTCACGTCCTTCTCTACTTGTGACTCTGATGGCCCAGGATCTCACAGACGAGGGAGGAGAGGAGCCGGGGCCGGGGCTGGGGCTTTACACGGAACTGATGATTGATATGAGCTATAAAGATTACTATGAGATTGTAAAGAAAAGAAGACACAAACAAACATCTCAGGACAGGGCCCTTGCCTAGCAGAGAAGGCCCGAGCTTGACCCCTAGAACTGTGTCAGTACTTTTCTAAAAGTTACTCTTGTTATTTTCAGTATGTTCCTCGTCTTCCCACCTCAGCCTCTCAAGTGCAGGCATTAGACATGTACCACCATGCCTAGCCAAACAGGGAAACAGAGGGGAACGAGCCATGCTACACTACAGAGACACGGCAGGAAGATACAGCGGCACAGAAAGCGTCCACCCTGCAGCTAGCAAATGCATTTCTGGGCCCATGGCTCCGAGAAATGAAGACTGTGCACTGCAGGATGTCTGATCACACTGTGAACCCCAAGATTGTGTTATTTACTGGAAAAACCTGTTTCTAGTTGTCGAGGTGGAGCAGGCAACCAGTTGACCGGAAGGGAACATAGGATTATTAAGGAAAAAAGAGAGTAAGAAGGAGTCAGGAGGACAGACAGAGACACACAGGAAGTAGAAGGGGGGACATTCAGTTTGAGGAGTTTCTGAGACAGGGTAGTTCTTGAGAAGAGGAAGACTTCTGGGATGTCAGAGGAGGAAGATCAGCCAGGTGCTTCCTCTGCCTGAATTAGCAGGCTTTCACCCCAGCATCTGGCTCCTGAGTCTCTATTGGTAAAATTGAACACTTGAGATTTTGTTAAAAACACTCATGTTCACATAAAATATGGGCATGATTCCTTTTAGTAACCTTACTTATGATAGCCCAACCAGCCTCAACAAGAATGGTGAAGCTAATGACGCCTATCAAGAGTGTGGCAGTAGTAGTGGCACATGCTGAGTTATTCTATCATCCACAATCACAGGTCTGGGCCAGCCAGGGCTGTACAAGACCCTTCTTAAAAAACTAGGGGCTGGAGAAACGGCTAAGTGGCTAAGAGCACTTGTTCTTACAGAGGACCTGGGTTCATTTTCCAGCATCTATATTTCAGCTCACAACCATCCGTAACTCCAGTTCCAAGACAGACAGACACGGACGGACACACACACACACACACACACACACACACACACACACACACACAAAGAGTTTTTAAAAGGAGACAGAACAAACAGCAATAACAAAAGGATACTGGACTTATCCCTAGGCAAGGCTAAAAGCTATAACCCTGGAACATTTAATCTCCTTCAACGGCTCTCAGTATTTTCATTGGTCTCAAGTGACTCCCATTGCTAATATCACATGATTCTGCAGAGCAGCAGAAAATGCAACACAGCTATTGTGGGGAGGCAGGAACATCCAATCACCTGAGCTTCTGAGTTTGGGGACAAGGCAAGGATCCATTTCTGATTTATTTATTTTTCCTATGTTTAATAATGGGGAAGCTAGATATGGTAGTTCACATTTGTAATTTCAGTATTCTATGGGCTGAAGCAAGAAGGTTACCATGAGCTCAAAGCCAGCCTGGCTATATAGCCATTTTTCTTTGATGGAGTTTGAGATCAAACCCAAGGCCTCACACTAGCCAAGTATTCTACCAGCAGGCTAAATCCTTCACCCATGAGATTTATCTTCTCCATCTAGAAGGTTAAAGGGTTGTGCAGCTTTCTTGATGATGGCCCACAAAAGAACACACTGCCACTCTCCTATGTGAAAAGGCAGGACTCCAATTCAGTATATCTATGATCTTTCTCTTCTGGCAAACAGAGGTACTTAATAGACATCTAGTATCTGCAACCAGAACCAGCTTCATTTTTATGAAACCAAGACAGGGTGAGCTTAAAGAGACAAATTATGCAACAGACTGAGGACACACACATGTCCAGGATTTCTGTTCCCTTCATAGAAAGATCTAATTTTATTTCTCCCATTTCCAGACATCTCAGCCTTCACCTTGCTGGTTTGCTGCTGCCGCCACACCATCTTATTTACAGAGACACGATAGCTTTGTTCATGCTAACCCAGACGCAGAGGGTCTTCTCAGCTACAGGTAAAGAGGATCAGACACCAAGAAAGCAGCCACTGTCACAGTACACTGGCAAGCCCTGATAGACAAGGCTAGGTTTTCACTAAAAAATGAAAACAAATATTTTTTTTTGCACTAAAAACAAAATGCCCGTTTTCCATCCTTTAAGTTTATTTTACTTTTCTAATTTTTTTAAAGATTTATTTATTTATTATGTATACAGTGTTCTGCCTGCATATATGACTGCAGGCCAGAAGAGGGCACCAGATCTCATTACAGATGGTTGTGAGCCACCATGTGGTTGCTGGGTATTGAACTCAGGTCCTTCAGAAGAGCAGTCAGTACTCTTAACCGCTGAGCCATCTCTCCAGCCCACTTTTCTAATTTTTTACATTTATTTATTATGGTATGTGCATACATGACTGCCAGTGTCATTCAAGTCAGGGACACTTGAGGGAGTTGCTTCTCTCTTCCACCATGTGAACTCTGGGGCTTGAACTCAGGTCATCAGGTTCAGTTAGCAAGTTCCTTACCAGCTGAGCAATCATGTCACCCTTAATTTTCTACTCCTTTGTATTTTTAGAAGAGAAAAACCATCAATGTTCAATAATTCAGGAGTTCTCTCTCTCTTTTTTTGTTTAACAAATGATAAAAAAGTTTAATTAATGAAGACAGAGCCTAATTGTGAGGCAAGGCTGGAAGGAAAACAAAGAAGACTATGCTGGAGGATATGGTTTATTCTTTGTTTTTTGAGCTTGTATAAGCTGGCCTCAAATTCACAGTATTTATCCAGCATCAGACTCTGGAGAACTAAGATTAATGCCATGGCACCTAGCACCAAAAGTGTCTCATTTGGGGCTACAGAAATGGTTTCAGCTTTCCCATAGGTCTGAGGTTCAGTTCCTGGCATCTATATCAGGCAACTCATAACGGCGTAGAATACCTTCATTGGGACTCTACAGGCACCTGCACTGACTTACACACAGCCATTAAAAATAAAATCAGTCTTCTCTTAAAGTGTTATGCTGGTTTGTTTTGGTCAAACTGACACAAATCTAGCCATATCTGGGAAGAAGGAATCTCATGTGGGAAAATGCCTCTGTAAGATTGGCCTGCAGGCATGTCTGTTGGGTTTTGGTTAATGATTCATGGGGGAGGACCTCGCTAGCTCACTGTGGGTGGTGCCATCCCTGGGCAGGTGGGCCTGGGGTATGTAAGAAAGCAAGCTGATCAAGCCAGGAGGAACTCGTCTTATCTGGCTTCTGTCTCAGTTTCTGCCTTGAGTTCCTACCCTGACTTCCCTTCATGATGGACTATGATATGGAAGTGTAAGCTGATATGACGTAAACCCCTTTCTCCACAAGCTGCTTTTGGTGTTTTATCACAGCAATAAAAACCCTAACTAACACAAGTGCCTCTTTGCTTATTTTTAATTTTAATAACCTTTATTTATTTGTGTGTATGTGTGTTGGGGGTGTACACATACTACAGTGCACATATAGATGGCAGAAGATAACTTTTGGGGGAGAAGATTGTTCCTCTTCTTCCAGCAAGGGGGTTCCAGGGATTGAACTCCAGTTGTCAGGCTTGGAAGCAAGCAGATTTACATTCTGAGCCACTGTTTGGTCCAAATGTGGTTTAAATAAGAGTCCTTAAATAAGTTCTAAAAGCCTTTTACAGAATAATGCTTTCAATATCTTTTGACATAGCATTCCAAAGTATTTGCTCTACAAAAGGACTTAAATGCATAATGGCACATAATCACAGCACTCAGGCAGATCTCTGTGAGTTCAAGACAGCCAGGGCTATCTAGAGACCCTGTCTCAAAACAAAACAAAACAAAAAACATTTCTTAAACAAACAAACAAGAAACTTGAGGAGAATGAATTAGGGTTCTTGGGGCCAGTTAGGGTAATGTCATTACAACCTTCAAGGAAAGAGCATCTGCCAATGATCTGCACGGCACTCACCGAGATATTATTGCCACCGACTCGCTGGGGGAGATGACACTTAGGGAAGAGCACTCTGAGTCTCCTGTAGAGGAAGAACAGAGACATCCTCAACAGAAGACGGTGCAGCATGAGCACCCTCACCAAGCCCAGGCAACTATTTCCACACCCTGCCTGTCAGCCCTCGAGGAGCAAGGAGCATCACTCCTGCTCGGCACTGCATCCTTGAACTTAACAGATGAGAGGAGGCAAGAGCAGTGGGACAGAGGGTCTAGAGACCAAAGGCCCTCCCTCACAAGCTCCCAAGTTAGGCCCCCAAAGCAAATGACTGATCCAGAATAATGTCAGTCAAGCCTGGCATACACTGTTATCCCCCTTCCCTAGGGGATGGTGACCAAACCCCATAATTAGAAGCAAAAGGATTCCTTACTTACCCTCCTCTTCATCATTTTCATCATGGCTGCAGCAATCTTCCAAACCATCTCCTAGTTCATCTTCTGTATCTTCAGGCTCCACCTGGTTTGGCTGGAGGTCAGTAGCTGAACTGAAAGAAAAGAATCATGCCTCCACCCAGACCAAGTCCATAAAAGAAGTCACACTGGAGTCTCATTCCTTCACTGTCTCCCAGTAACAGTCTCCTCATTAATAATCTGTTATTTCTTGCCTGGACCTCATAAACTATTTCTCAGGTCCTCAGAATTTAGATCCAGCCATAGTTCCTCAGTTTTATATCCCTCATCTGCACATCATTTTCTTTGAAGTCTCTTTACAGTATATAAGTTTAAAATTTTGCATACAAAAGTCATCAGTGAGTATCTGGTAATTTACGTGTCCTTGGGATGCTCACTGGGAACTCAGAAGGCCTTGATGGATCAAGGTTCTGGAACAGTAACAAGACACAAAAGAAGGAACCAACTATGTCTATGTCTTCAACTCTGAATTGCTATCATACCAAGAATGCATGGAAATGCAATTTGGTTTGGAGTAGGTAGAAAAGTCACAGATCCTAAGATGTGGTGTCTGGAATTCTTACTTCTCCCCTGGTAATAACCTAAAACAGGGATGGGCAAACAAACTCTCCAAAGGAACTATCAGAATAGCTTCAGTTTTGTAGGTCATTCAGTCACAACTTTCCAACTCTACTGTTGTAAACAGTAAATAAACGGACAAGGCGACATCCACTAAAACTGTTTACAAAAGCAGGAATTAGTCTGCAGGCTAGTCTTCCTTCCCCACCTTAAAATGAGTCCCTACATTAGAGGGAAAACTCAAACTTGTAGAACAGCTAAAAATAAAACCAACTATCAGAGACAGAGGGCAGCAGTGTCCCAGATTATGGGGTAACTACTGTACTGTTCTAAATGAACCAAAGACAGGGTGCAACTTACCAACTACCCCTAGCACTTGAGCTCAGCTCCTTGGCTTCCTCAGTCTCCTTCCCAGGCTGGCCAAGATGAACAGAAGAAAGGCGGGTGGCCACTTCAGCTACACCAAGAGGCTGGAGGGAAGAAGGGAGGACAGGAGCTCTGTCTTCTCCAAGTAACTGGGGGTCAACTATAGACCCACAGGTAGGGCTGGGGTTGAGCCCATGGACATGTGAGGCAAGGAGGTGAATGCTGATCCTTTTGGTACAAAAGACTGTACTGTCCAACCCCAAAGTGTCTGAGGCACCAGGAAGGATGCCACTGTCTACTCCAACATCCTCCTGAGGAAACCGCTGGCCCGTCAGAGGTTTCCACCGCCTGCTTCTGTTGAGAAGACCCCACTGGAAGCTGGGATTCACAAAACAAGCCTGCTCAAACTGGTAGCCTTGCCGTGGCATCTTCTCAAAGCCTTTTGCAGTCAACCTCCTCACAGCCTCAGTGAAGTGTACCTCTTTAGTAGCACTCTGGGAGTCCAGGTTTTCATCCAGGCCACAGGGATGCGCCTCCATCCTAAAGGTGCTCTGACTGCACTGGGAAGAGGTGACACTGGCTGTGGATATATTGAAGGTGCTAGGGGTACATGGGGTGTTAGGGGCAGTGGCAGCATCTAAGACAGTGCCAATGCTTTGGGGTACCTTATGGTCACCAGGCTGGGATACACAGTCTCCAGTACCCCCTGAATGATGCCAGGAGACAGGCTGGATCTTGGGTGAGGATACTGGCTTCAGGCCATCTGTGGCTTGTGATAAGGGCACTTTAGTGCTATTTGGCCTCATGAAGGAGTTGTTGTTCAGCATGGGCTTGTAGGAGGGCAGTGGAGATACAATCTTCCCTGAGATGGCAGAGGACAGGCTCTTCCTTGAAGGATTTTCCCCAGCTGCTGCCAGTGAGAGGTATGGATCAGTGGGTGAAGACGCCATGGGCTGGGCCATGGGGAAGACTGTAGAAGATGTGACTTTATTGGCAGTGACACTGACAGGGAGACCCTTTTGAGGGAGAGAAAAAGGTCTTTTCTCTGATGGGCTGGAACGCAAGCAGAAAGATTCCAGTTGCTGGTATGGTTTTTGCCTCACGTTGGTGCGGCGGTACAGCAGAGTATTGCTGAACAAGTCAGGGAGAGATTGCAGGTAACAGGGACTGTTGTGGCCGGCAATGACAGCTGTAGTCCCAGAGCTACATAAAGTGCTAGGGCAAAAGAAATAGGCTGGCTGGGGTGGGACTCCCAAGAGACTGGTGCCCAGCCCTGCTGACAGTGTGCCTACGTGCTTCCTTTCCAGTTTCCAGATTGGCTTCACCTGCTGATGGGCCTGAGACCAGACCTTGACCTCCGAGGGTTTCTCAGGTGGTGAAGCAGACGCTGTGCCTGAGGGATGTCTCTGCTTGAAGCTGTTTCCTCGGCGCAGGCCAATATTGTAGTGCTCTGTTCCTGCTGAGGCCATGAGGGGCCCACATCATGGTGACATGGCCTCATGGTCTGGCTCAGGTAAGGTGCCACACACCTCTAGCACCAGCTGCATCCTTGAATCTGTCAGCCTGCAGGGAGAGAAATGATTGGAAATGCTGCTGGCTTGTAAGGATGGGTCCTGAACTATGTAAGTAATAGGGTCTTGCTTCCATATTAGTGACCAGTTCTGGTTGTCATTGGGGTCCTGGGAAAAGAACACAATTCCAGGGAGTTTGCAGTGGCCTTTCTGAGGTTTTCATAGGATCAAATCTGGCTCTACCAAGGCCTAAGATTTTAAGGGTCCACCCAGTGCAAGGCTACTCATGTGTCCACACTCTCAGAAAGCTTGCCTCTCTCCAAAGAGGAGTAGTTGTTGGGTAGATACGATCAAGAGACACACACATATAAATATGGAACTGTCAAAGAAAAAGTTAAAGCCTTTAAAAAAAAAATAAATAAATGTCTATCACCATCCTAGACGGTACCTGAATGGCTACCTTTTGTACCTAATATGGTAGATAGGTCTGAAAGTGGCAAAGACCAGCCTGTACCCCCTTCTCAACTCATTCAGAAAGCTCAAAGGTTGTCCAAGAATGCATTGGCTCTACTGTTCTTGCTCTAGTTAAACTGTCTTTACTTTGGTCTTTTTTTTTTTTAAACTAGACAAATTCAGGCAGAAATAGAAAATTCTCTGGCTAACCCTGAAATCTGTTTGAGCAATTTCATCTCTTCAAGAATCTTGTCGGCCAGGTGGTGGTGGCGCACGCCTTTAATCCCAGCACTCAGGAGGCAGAGGCAGGCAGATCTCTGGGAGTTCAAGGCCAGCCTGGGCTACAGAGCGAGTTCTAAGACAGGAACCCAAACTACACAGAGAAATCCTGCCTTGAAAAACCAAAAATAAAAGACCAAATAAAAAAACGAAAAAAACCAAAAACCAAAAAAAATGAATCTTGACAACCATTCCAACTACAATTTCAACCAACATACTGGTGGGAAAGAAGCAATGCTGGTACTAAACACCAACACTTTTCTACTTAAGGTGACTTTATCCTCAGTATCTGTATGGAATGGAGAACTGAGGGAGAGGCAGAGAGGAAGGAAAAGAACAGCACCTTTCACTCCAGGACCCGGCCTGCAGTTTGGTGCTCTCTGGGGTGGAGAAGTTGCTTTGTATGTCTTCTCTTTCAAAATTTTCTCTAAAGCAATATATGCCCAGCCTTGTCTCACAATTCTTCAACATGGTCACTGTCTAGATAGAACTCACAGAACATTCTAGTTCTCATAGCAGTGGGGAAAGGTAGGTCAGCCTGCGTGACCACACCCAGAGGGTAACACCTCAGACGATGGAGTCCTGATATCCCTATCAAAAGAGCTGGAGAAGTTAGCAGGGAGATTTTTATTCAAGTTGTGTTTATGATTTAATAGGAGGAGATTTTGTATTTTGATCAGAGTATTGTCCAAGATCCAAGAGTCCTGTCTACAACCACTAGAGAGAAGACACTAACAAAGAGCCTGAAGAAGTCATGTGATGTTGTCCTCCTTTCCTACACACATGCGGACCTACAGGGAGCCCTTTTCAAGAACACAAAAACATACAAGACGACAAAAGAAAGGGTGAGCTAAAAACAGGGTAAATGCTATAAACAGTATTGAGGTCAGTATCCTCAAAAAGAAGAGACAAAATGCAACTCCACTCAAGTCCACATGATGGAGACAGTGTTTAGGGGACAATTACCCTGTACACATACAATAGCAAAGCCTAACATTGAAAGAGTCAAGCCCTACTGATGACCTTGTAAGACAGCACATGTGTACGCATGTATAAGTGCTGGGTACACTCAAAAGACTCACAGTTCAACCCAATTCTCTTTCAGGAACCCACATCTTGCCCTACCAATGCAACGCAACAGATACCCCACAGCAATAGGACACAAGCGCTAAGGAAATAAAACCCAAGGCTGACACCCCGTGAAAAGCAATTCTACTACTGAGTTCCCATTCACCTCTAGGTTTTTATAAGTTCTGGCTCAAGGCTTTATTTATGGGTGAAGTGTCTAAGAGTGCTCCATAGATTTCTCACCAATACCACAGACAGCCCCACTTTTCTCCACAGCTATCAATCAAAACCACTGCATAATGAAGAGACCCTTCCTTCTGACATACTTACTACTCGGTTTTTCGGTTTTTCTCTGTAACCCACCAGGTAACTAATCCTGTGTCATCAACATTGACCACAGACACTAACTAGTTTGTTCTTTGTTTTTTGTTTGTTTTTTCACAGGATCTCACTATACAGCTTTGGTGAGCTTGAAACTCAATATGTAAACCAGGATAACCTCCAGCTCACAGACATTTGCTTGCCTCTGTTTCCCAATTACAGGCACATGCCACTGCACCTGGCTGGCTTGCCTTTTAATACAACTAAGGAAGAAAGAGTCTAAGGATAAAATCCCACCATCTTCAAAGGCAAAAGGTAGTTTGCTCCCATATTGAGTTAGCTCCAATATAGGTGAACTCTTTTCTCACTGATGAGATACTCATGTCTCCGAGACAATCATTTCCATTTCTTCTGTTCTCTCATCAGTTCCATGGTGTGTAAAGGACGGCCTTTTTTTTTTTTTTTTTTTTTTTTTTTTTTTGGTTTTTAGAGACAGGGTTTCTCTGTGTAGCTTTGCGCCTTTCCTGGATCTCACTCTGTAGACCAGGCTGGCCTCGAACTCACAAAGATCTGCCTGCCCCTGCCTCCCAAGTGCTGGGATTAAAGGCATGTGCCACCACCGCCCAGCTGGCTTTTGTCTTTAAGAAGTGTCTGTATGTACGGTCCAGGGAGGTGAGACTGTTTCTTTAATTATTACAGAGTTCCACAGATCGTAAGTGACAGGGTCAGCTAACATGGCAGTGTCATGAAGTGCCAAGCAAAGACAAATCTGCTGTGTCAGATACTCTGTAGACAGTGGCTCCAAGAAAACAAAGTAAACAGTACCACTCCACAACAGTGTCACTTAGAGGTGCCTCAATCTGGCTTTAGTTCAGAAGTAGTTTCTGGCTCAAATAAGGAAATGATGTTTGCTAAAAGCAACTTCTTTCTCTTTGTGGGAATTCCTAACGAAATCAAAACTCAGTGTCATAGGAAACAGGTTTAGTGACAATATCCCCACCACTGCCAAAGGTCACATTTTCCTGTGTGATGCTCAGGGCCTTTGGGAATGTGATTGTCAAGCTTACAAAGCTTTGAAAGGCTCCAAATTCTAATAATTTGAGGAAATCAAATTATTTTAAAATCAGTTTGAAAACAGTTTCAAAAGCGAACATACTAAGAATGGTGAGTTCTAGCTGGGCATAGTGACACACACCTTTAATCCCAGTAGTGTGGGGAGGAGGGGGAGGCAGAGGCAGGCATAATCTCTGAGCTCGAGGGACAGCTTGGTCTATAGAGTTCTAGGACAGCCATGGCTACACAGAGAAACCCTGTCTCCAAACAACAAAACAAAAAATGCTGAGCTCCACCATCAAGTCATAGTCCACACAGGCAAATACTACCTGGCTCCCAGACACCCTCACAAGGCAGCTTCCTGCTGGGTGAAGCCCATCCCCTGAAGTATTCTCTTGATTTTGAACACAGTATCATTTCACAAGCTTTTTCCCAGCCCCCTTAAATATGTAAGTGTACTGTGATGAGTCACTCTGTAGATCTGTCTGAATACCTTTAGGACCCAGGGATCAGACTGTCCTTCTCCTAAACAAAACATTAGGATGAGTCACCCCAGGTAAAGAGAACAGGAAGCAAAGACGTGTGGAAGACCATTGGTAGAAGCCTTCCTTCACAAATACCCAGTGTGTTAGTGTGCGCCTTTAATTCCTGCATTCAGGAAGCAGGTGGCTCTCTACAAGTTCAAGGCTAGACTGCTCTACACAGTCAGTTCTTAGCCAGCTAAAGCTACACAGTGAGATCCTGTCTCAGAACAAACAAAGACAAATACCCAATTTAGCCAGGCATGGTGACACACGTCTTTAATCCCAGCTCTTGGAAGGCAGAGCCAGATAAAGCTCTGTAGATTCCAGGCCAGCCTGGACTACATAGTGAATTCCAAGCCAACTAGGGCTACATGGTGAGACCCTGTCTCAAAACAAAGAAACAAAAAACCCAAAACCACCCTACCACAACTTAGCATGCACATGGTGGACATACAAACATGTAAGCAAACTTATACAGATAAAACAAAAATATTTAAAAGTAGCCAACTTAAGTCGAATTTCATAAAAGCAATTTAATTAAGCAAATTAAAAAGCATTTTCTAGGGCTGGAGAGATGGCTTAGTGGTTAAGAGCACTGGCTGTTCTTACTGTTCTTTCAGAGATCCTGAGTTCAATTCCCAGCAACCACATGGTGGCTCACAACCATCTGTAATGAGATCTGGTACCTTCTTCTGGCCTGTAGCATAAATGCAGGCAGAACACTTTATACCTAATAAATAAACAAATCTTTTTTAAAAATTTATTTTAAAAAAAGAATTTTCTGAGGCTGAAGAAATGGTTCAGGGGTTAAAAAAAGCACTGGTTGCTCTTCCAGAGGACCCAGGTTCAATTCCCAGCACCCAAATGGCTCACAACCATCTGTAACTCATTTCAGGAGATCTGTTGCATTCTTCTGGCCTCCACAGGTACCAGGCACATATGGACAGACATACAAGCAAAACAACCATACGCATAAAATAAAAGTTTAAAAAGGGAATTTTCCATAAGCTCTATTATTTTCATTTAATTTACATACGTTTAAAATTATGCACATGCACACACACACACACACACACACACACACACACACACACACTACTTAAAGACAAGCACAGGCATTTGTACTTATGTTCTCTGCATATAACCAAATGACCCAACATTGCCTGACCCTCCAATCAGCCCCTTACAGAGAACTTTCTTAGGGAACCAACAAACTGAGCTCACTTGGAAAATAGCAGTTTGAATAATCTAACACTTTATAGAGTAAATGAAATTCTTGTCCCTATATATTATTCCCAAGGATATCCACAAGAGCTAAGAGGAAGAGGGTGTACAGACACTGAACTACTTACTGCCTGTAGGGTTCAAGTTTAAAAGAATACAAGTCTGTTTCTGTGGCTAAGTTCCTCCATGTAGGCCTAAACAGGAAACTGCCCAGCTGAAAGGAAAGTCAAAGTTAATTAAGAGCACAGTAGTAGTTGAGGAGAAAATTGCTGGAAAGTCCCCCTGGAAAACTTTCAGGGCATCTGAGTCTACTTGTGTAAAATCAAAAGGCTGGGAGAATGCACACCCCATTGTTAGTGGGGTCATCCTGGGCAGAGGAATAGGACAAAGGATCAGGTAGGGGAAGGTGAGGGATATCTGATAATTCATTTCAAGACACCTACATCGTTTGACGTTTCAAACAAAACCACGTATTACTTGTGCGAAGTTTTCCAAGAGTCTCCAGGGTACTCTTTCTCTTTCCAGCCACACTGCATTAGCAGCTGGCAGCTCACAGGGGCTCCTGCCAAGCAAAGTCCTGGTCAGCAGTTCATCACATTCAGTGCTCAGCAATTAGCCACTTTTTAATGCTGGGCCTCACAGCTGCAGTATTCTGGGAAAGACATGAGAGGGGAAATAACCATAACCCTATTAAGTAGTTTCAAGAAACCAAATTTGAGGGGCTGGAGAGATAGGCGAGAGGTTAAGAGCACTGACTGCTCTTCCAGAAATCCTGAGTTCAATTCCCAGCAACCACATGGTGGCTCACAGCTATCTGTAATGAGATCTGGCGCCCTCTTCTGGCCTGCAGTTATACATGCAGACAGAACATTGTATTATGATAAGTAAATCTTTAAAAAAAGAAAATTGAGCTGGGCGGTGGTGGCACACGCCTATAATCCCAGCACTCGGGAGGCAGAGGCAGGCAGATCTCTGAGTTCAAGGCCAGCCTGGGCTACAGAGTGAGTTCCAGGACAGGCTCCAAAGCTACACAAAGAAACCCTGTCTCAAAAAAAAAAAGAAAAAAAAGAAAAAAAAAAAGATCCCAAAACATCTATCAAACTAATAGTGAGACAATGGGTGCCTTCCCAAAAGCTGGGAAGGAGGCAAGGAAGGCTGTTTATCAGTGTTAGTCAACTCTGTACTGGAAGGCAAAAGGAAATCAAAGGAACCAGGCAGTGGTGGCTCACACCTTTAATTCCAGAACTTGGGAGGCAGAGGCAGGCAGATCTCTATGAGTTTCAGGCTTGCCTGGTCTACAGAGCTGTAGCTGGAATTTTCTTTGGGTTGCCAACCAGCTCCCAAATAAAGACAGAGAGTTATTATTAATTATGAATGCTCAGCCTTAGCTTAGGCTTGTCCCACTAGCTCTTATGACTTAATTTAACCTGTTTCTCTTCATCTACAATTTGCCTCGGTGCTTTTTACCTTTCTTTCATTCTGTATGTCCTGATTTCCTGCTTCCTCCATACCTGGCTGTCTGGTTCCTGGCATCTCTTTTTCTTTCTTCCCAGAGCCTAAATTTCTCCTCCTATTTACTCTCCCTGACCAGAACTCCAGCCTATACCTCTTTTTCTTTCTTTCTTTGATACTGGCTGTTCAGCTTTTTATTAGACCAATCAGGTGCCTTAGGCAGGCAAGGTAAAACAGCAACACATCTTTACATAATTAAACACTCTACAACAGAGTGAGTTCCAGGGCAGCCAAGGCTACCTAGAGAAACTGTGGCTCGAAAAACCAAAAAAAGGGGGGGGGGGGGGGGAATCAAAGGAATACAAATTAAAAAGGGACAAATAAGGTTTTTGGTTTTTCTGGGGGGGGGGAGGGAGTTTTCTTGGCAGCAGAAATAGAAATCTAAGAAATCAGGCCAGCTAGATGGCTCAGTGGGCAAAGGCTCTTGCTGCCAATTTTGAAGACCACTTGAGTTCAATCCCAGAATCCACACGAAGAGAGCCAACTCCCACAAGCTGTCCTCTGACCTCTACACATGCACTATAAAACATGCTCACTTGAATGAAAACACACCACACACACACACACACACACACACACACACACACACACACAAAATATTTTTTTAAAAAATTAAGTCCAAGCTGAGCGGTGGTGGTGCATGCCTTTATAGTCCCAGCACTCGGGAGGCAGAGCCAAGCGGATCTCTGTGAGTTCGAGGCCAGCCTGGTCTACAGAGTGAGATCCAGGACAGGCACCAAAACTACAGAGAAACCCTGTCTCAAAAAAACAAAACAAAACAAAACAAAAAATTAAGTCCATAGCCAAGCAGAGTGGTGCATGCCTTTAATCTCAGCACTCAGGAGGCTCACTCTGTGAGTCCAAGGACAGCCTGGTTTACAAATCAAGTTCCAGGGCAGCTAAGGATGTTACAAAGAGAAATGGGGGGGGAGCAGGGTGGAGACGGACACACAAAACCCTAAGAAACCTATAAAATCCCAAGAAATCTACAAAAAAAAAAAAAAAAAACTAGAATAAAGAAGCAAGTTTAGTAGGGCCAGAGGGTACAAGGCTGATACACAAAGACAATTAGAAATTTTTAATTCACTTTTTGGGTATATGTGTATAGGTTAGCTCTTGTTTGAAACAAGAGCTCTTGGGTTTTTTGCTGCATAGGCCAGGTTAGCTACCTGCAAGCTCCTGGGGAGTCTCCTGCCTTTGCTTTCTATCTCCCTGAGGATGAGGAACATGGGATTGCAGGAACAGGAGTTACTGCTCCTGGCTTATGTGTGGATTCTAAGGATTCAAACTCAGAGGCTCACGCTTGCATGACAAGTGCTTTTACCCACTGAGCCATCTCCCCAGCACCACATAAGCAAACAAAAAACCTCACCCTCACCCCTGAAGCTCCATGTCGACCTCCACTGCTAAACTTGCCATTTTCTTGGGTTCTAACTCAAAAGGCATGCCTATCTCTCTTCCTCTTCTCCATCTCTCTCCTCCTGCCAAGATTTACAGCTTGCCTATCCTGTTATTTTTCTCTCAAACTCTAAGAAAATGGTCCAGTGAGGGGATCAGTTAGGAGAGTGCTTACCTAGCAAGCCCTCAGTTCAAGCTGCAGTATCACATAAATGCCGTAGTGGCCCAGACCTGTAATCAGGGACGGAGGGAGGAGGATCTGAAGTTCAAGATTATTCTCAGGGCTGGGGAGTTGGCTCAGCAGTTAAAAGCACTTCTTGGAGGACCTAGGATCCATTCCCAGAACACACACAGCAGTTCACAACTGTCTTGAACTCCAGTCCTAGAATGTCTCACTTCCTCTTCTGACCTCTAGAGGTACCAGGCATGCACATGGTACATATACATACATGTAGCAAAACAAACATACACATAAAATAATAAAATTAATAAATCTAAAATTTTTTTTAAAAATATTATTCTCAGTGTGAGGCCAATCTGGGTACACCTGTCTGCAAAAACCAAGCCAAACCAAGACTGGTCATAGCTTCACAGTAGAGCAATTAGCTAATGCACAGTCCCTGGGTGTAATCTCTAGCATCCTACAAGCAAATCAACAATTCCATTTACAGTATCATCAAAAAGAATTAAATCTCCTTGGTTCCTATTTGGGCTGAAATGATTACTTTCAGGTTGGCAAAGGGTCTTGCTGTGTTGCTCAGGCTAGGTTCAACTCCTGGGCTCAAACTAGTCTTTTGCCGCTATCTTCTGAGTAAAGACTAAGGATGTCTTATCGATGTGCCCAATCTTAGGAATAACTTTAACATTAACAAAAGTGTAGACCTATACAATGAAAAATACAGAAACTGCTAAAAGAAATTAGAGGTGTAAACCTATGAAGAGGTAACATGTTCATGAATCAGAAGTCTCACTATGAAGTTGGCAATTCTTTCTGACTGACACACAGAGTAAATGCAATTGTTATCCAAATTCCAGAAGGCTTTTCTGATGAAGCTGACAAGTGGACATGGAAATCTATATATACAGAACAGGAGACCTAACAGCAGGGAGACTTACTCTGCCTAATTCCACAATTTAGAACAAGGCTATGACACTAGTGTTAAGAATAGACATGTAGGCCAATGGGACACAACAGAAATAAACCACATTCTGGCCAATTAAAAGTTGCCTCAGCAATTTCATGAAGGGGTCATCTTTTTAACAAATGATGTTGATGCAACAGGATGTTCACATTCATGCACATTCTACTACCTAAAATAAGATGAACAGGAATCCACCTGTCATGCTCTAAGGTACAGAGCAAGGTCACATGCTCATGAGAAGTCTTTTAAATGTAGCTGTTTTAAATCCATCTGCCAGTAAACTTGCAAACTCTGTTTCAAGGCAACTCAGAGGAGGAGGCAAACACCAGGGCCTGGCAGATGAAGCTTAACAAAGCAGTTCCTGGGGCCAGTCAACATGCTATGGGATTGGGGTTGCCTGAAGAATGCCATTAAAACCTGATTCTCCACAGAACCTCCCTGTCCACAAAACCTGAGTCTTATCCTCAGCAGAGAGAGCAGGAACTGTCTACACACAGTTGAGAAGCAGGAACCTGAGAGGCCGAGAGAAGGTCTCTGGTGCTAGAAAGAATGAAACAAGGGAGGCAGTGTGGGGAATGAAGGGTTCCTACAGCTATGTCATTTAAGAGGGAACAAATGATCTTTTCATCCTTCTGAAAGCAGATGGGAATGTCAACTTTTAGGAAAGCCGCACTAGAGAACAAATCAACCCTCTCCCTGCCCAGTTCAATTTGAATTAGTATCAGGGGCAGGAAAGACACTGATGTTCCATAGTATGACTTTAATATACTAAAATTCAAACCAGGTATGGTGACAACGACATAATTTCAGCACTCTTGTGGCTGAGGCAGGAGGAGCGTAAGTCTGAGGCCTGGGCTGCACAGTGAATGACCACTCTCAAAAAAAAAAAAAAAACTAGGGAAAAGAGAAGGTCTACAACTTGCCAGGGGTAATGAGGACTTGACCCTGATCTCTGCTGACCTTTCTCTTCCACTCAATCTATCAACAAGTATTTCCAGCTTCAAAGAAAATTTGTGGGGTTTTGTTGGGGTATTTCCCCACACTCCAAGACAGGCTTTCTCTGGCTGGCCTTGAACTAACAGAGCTCCACATGCCTCTGCCTCATGAGTGTTGGAACTAAAGGCATGCACCCAGCTCAAATAAGTTTTTTTAATTAATTGTTCCTGATCTCCAGTCACTACCTCAATCAGGTCACCATCATCTGTCACCAGGTGAATTCTCCACTTCTCCACTTGCCTCTCCCTAGAATCTCTTCTATTTCTTTTTGGTGTTAGTGTGTGTGACTCGAGTACATATGCCATAGTGCTCATGTGGAGGTAGGAAGACAACCTCAAATGTTTGTTGGTCTCACCTTCTCCTCTGTTTAAGACAGTGTCTCTGTTTTTCCATATTGTATAGCAGGCTAGCTGGCCTGTGAGCTTCCTACCAGCTTCTGTCTCTGTCTCCCATCTCTCAATAGGAGCATTGGGATTACAGATGATTGTGTTGTTACATGGGTTCTGAGGAGTCAAACCCAGGTCCTCATGCTCGAACAACAAGCACTTACCATCTGAGCTATCTCTCCAATTCCCCCATGCCCCCCAACACACATTTCATTCTGTAGCTCAGGATGTCTGAATTTGTGGCAATCCTGTTGCCTAGCCATCCTAAGTACTGTATGTGCTGTGTCTTTCTGTACGCTGTGAATATGTGTTGCTCTATTGGTTGATAAATAAAGCTGTTTGGCCAATGGCGAGGAAGATTAAGAAGGATAGGTGGTACATTCAAACTAAAGAGACAGAGGAAGAAAAAGGTCAGGAAAGAAGCCAGACACCGCCAAAGGAGCAACAAGATGCCAGCAGATCATGTGGCAAAATATAGATTAATAGGATGGGTTAATTTAAGATGAAAGAGCTAGCTAGCAAGAATCTGAAGCAATAGGCCATACAGTTTGTAAGTAACACAAGCCTCTGTGTGTTTACTTGGGACCCAGTGGCTGAAGGAGGTGGGTGGCTGAGACTCATCCTGACTGAGGCTGAGTAGGACTAGAGAAACTTCTGGCTACATGTATGCATCACCACAAATGGCTCACAATGCTCTTTTTAAAAAATAGCTTAGAGCCATCAGATGCTCCTGCATCTGCCAGGCCTGATAGTGCAGACCTGTAATCCTAATTACTGGAG
Source organism: Onychomys torridus (assembly GCF_903995425.1). Classification (NCBI taxonomy): domain Eukaryota; kingdom Metazoa; phylum Chordata; class Mammalia; order Rodentia; family Cricetidae; genus Onychomys; species Onychomys torridus. Next base: position 58,878,952 of record NC_050465.1, on the reverse strand, counting down.
GATGACCAGGATGATCATGGGTCCAAGGTTTTCAGGAACTACAGAAGGAATTCAAGACCAGCTTGGGCAACTCAGTGAAAGACTGCCTCAAAATAAAAAGTAAGAAATGGCCAGTCGGTGGTGGTGCACAATTTTAATCCTAGCACTCAGGGGACAAAGGCAGGAAGATCTGAGTTCGAGGTCAGCCTGGTCTACAGAGCAAGTTCCAGGACAGCCAGGGATACACAGAGAAACCCTGTCTCAAAGAAAGAAAGAAAGAAAGAAAGAGAGAGAGGGGGGGGGGGAAGGAAGGAAGGAAGGAAGGAAGGAAGGAAGGAAGGAAGGAAGGAAGAAAAGGTAAGAAGTGTTGGGATGTAGCCTAGAACAGAGCAGTTAGTTGCTTGGCATGCTTGAGGTTCAATCCCAAATCCTATTTTCACTCTCTCAGACACACACAGAGACAGAGACACATACACACACACACAAAGAGAGAGACAAAGACAGAGACAGAGAGGAGAGGGGGGGAGAGAGAGAGAGAGACAGTCTTTTCTGTTCTGTCCAATCTGCAGGGATACTTTTGCCTTGTTTCCTTAAGCAAGTGAGAACAATTAGTAGCCTATGCCAAAAAAAGAAAGCAATTATTCATTACACACTGATTAAATCATTATCTTGGATGTGACACTGAGATCTGTAGTTTCCTTTACCTCCTCCATCTAGGTGTTTCTGTAGGTCACCTGGGGAATTTGGGGCACTGGAAATGGTTCATCATCTACATACAATCCACAAGGTTCCTGACAGGATCCCTTGATGTAAGTAACTCACCTAGCAATAGACAGGGCTGAGTGAAGGAATCAAACCCACTTTCTCTGACATGATAAATCCCACACTCTAGCTCCCTAAAGTAAATTGGAGAAGCAATGAATTTAATAAATTTTTAAGGTTTATTTTTATTTCTCATTTTGTGTATGTACGTAGATATTCATGAGTATGTGCACATCAGTGCAGGTACCCTCGGAGGCCCCTGGAACTGGAGTTACAGGCAGTTGTGTGGGGAACTGAAGGCAGGCCCTGTCTGTGCAGTGATAAGCTCTCAGCCACTGACTGAGCCATCTCTCTAGTCCCAGGCAAACTGATTTCTACAAGTCACACAAGGAAGGTCAAACTCCAGTTTTTAAGAAAGGGAAGGTCAGGATTACTACAAGTAAAGAAACATCGAAGGCAGTCTGGCAGAGCAGTGCAAGACTGCATCTGAAAGAGTAAACCATGAAAAAGATATGGGTCACAACAGCTAGACCCAAGAGGGTAAAACTAGAGACTACTGACAAGGGAGACTAGTTGAAGCTTATATGACCAGGCGACTAGCTCTTCTGAAGTTTTGATTTTTATCAGTTTCCACAGACACCTCAGGCAAACAGCAGTCCTCAGGCACGGTTCACAGAACCTGCTGGAGCCCTGAGACCCTCTCAGAGGTTCTACTAGGTCAGAAGTGTTTGTCTACCAGAAATAAGAGAATATTTGCCTTCCCACTGTGCTGACCTTCCCACTGATGGTGCAGGAAAGACAACGAGGAACAGAGCCACTGCCCGCCCCCTCTCCGGTTTAGGACAGCAGCTGCTCAGGTTCTCCACAGGCCGCACTGACTGGCAGCACACTGAAAGGGCAGCAATTTCATATCACAGGACAGCAATAATTATTGTTCAAGTCCCAAAGAGTCTACGTGACAAGATCTAAGGGGACAGCTCGCGGACAGCACTTGCCCAACAAGATGGAAGGCCTAGTTTCAGACCCCAGCACCCGGGTGAGATGGGGAAAAAGTGCACTTAGATACACTAGAGGCGCACAATGGCACAGGCCTGTAATCCTAACACTTCCAAGGTAGAGGCAGGAGTTTAAGGCTGTTCTCAACCACACAGTGAGTCCCAGGCCAGCCTGGGCTACATGAAAGAAACCCTTATCTCAAACAAAGTAAAACACAAAACTACTTAAGCTCATACAGATGACTGTCTCTAAGCCAAGCACTTGTGAGACTGAACGGCCAGATTTCTCTGTAGAACACCATGTTTATTTGAAAGAATGAATGACGTAAGCGACAAAGTCCTTCAGACTTCAGTGTCTGGCAGACATTTCTGGAAAATGAAACAAAGGAAAGCCTGTCACTTCAAGTAAACAGCTGACAGCACTTAGTGCCAACGAGAAAAATCTGAGCTTCCAAAAGAAAAATCACAATTTTGGCAAAACTGTATCCACTTGAAGCAGGGCTGTTTTTCTGGAAATTGTGACGGTAATACAAATGGCTTTTTATTTTACTTTATATGAACTTTTAACATTTACTTATCTATTTGTGAGTATGTGTACATGTTAGTGTCACAGTATAATGTGGAGGCCAGAGGACAACTTTCATGATTCTTCTCTCCTTCCATTATGTGGGCTCCAAGGATTGAACCCAGGTCATCAGGCTTGGTAGCAAGCGCTGTTAGCTGATGAGCCATCTCAATGGCCCACTTTTGGTGTCTTCAGACAAGGTCTTGCTATGTAGTACAGGTAGGTCTCAGATGTATAGCCCTCCTGCCACAGCCTCCCTACGGGCACCATCATGCCTGCTTTCAAATATGACTGTTTTAGACTGTGTAAGAAGACATGACAGTGTTTAGAAGAACTGCATAACTCAATCAGTGCCTACCACATGATATCATGGAGTCAAGAACACATACAAGCTGGTGTGATGGCGCACACCTGTGGTTATCCCCACACTTGTGAAACTGATGCAGTAAAGTCTTAAAATTCTAGAAAAATCTGAGCTCCCTAGTGAAACCTCAACCTGAACAACCAAATAGCAAACAAAGCCCTACCAACCAAGAGTTGGTCCTTCTTTTATACAATACCAAAGTATAATACTCAAGGGCTCCTTGTGTTTCAGGCCCTTCTAACCATCTAAGGCCAAATTCTCTTCTTTTTAATATTTTTGTTGTTGTTTTATATGTCTAAGTATTTTGTCTGTATCTATGTCTGTGTACAACAAGGATGCAATGTTCAAAGAGGACAGGAAAACCAAAATCAGCAGAGAGCTTGGTTCTCTGGAGGAACAGGCACCACTAAGCCACCTCTCCTAAATTTTCTTCCTAACTCAAAAATTAATATATCAAAATAGAATTGAGTAAAGAAATAAGTATGAAAATCCAGTTATCTTCTCTTCACCTAAAAAAAAAACAACAGTCGGGTAGTGCTGGCACGTGCCTTTAGTCCCAGCACTCGGAGGCAGAAGCAGGAGGATCTCTGTGAGTTCAAGGCCAGCCTGGTCTACAAAGCGAGTTCCAGGAAAGGAGCAAAGCTACACAGTGAAACTCTGTCTCAAAAAAAAAAAATCTAATTCGTTCTCAAAAATGATTTGCATTTAAAAACATTAATTTATACTAACTATAACATGTAAATAATGGACCAATTAATTTTTCCAAATGAAGTAAATTTCAGTTTCTATAATATGGTAAATTTGAGATATACCTCCTGGGTTGGGGATTTAGCTCAGTGGTAGAGTGCTTGCCTAGTAAGTGCAAGGCCCTGGGTTCGATGCTCAGCTCAAAAAAAAAAAACAAAACAAAAAAAGATATACCTCTTACATTACAAAAAAAAAAAAAATCAAGCTGGGCAGTGGTGGCACACGCCAGGCGGATCTCTGTGAATTCAAGGCCAGCCTGGTCTACAGAGTGAGTTCCAGGAAAGGCGCAAAGCTACACAGAGGAACCCTGTCTTGAAAAACCAATTAAAAAAAAAAAAAATCAAAGCCATATATAGTGGAACAAGCCTGTAATCCCAGCACGAGAGGCAGAAGCTGGTGGAGTAAAGGCAAGCCTGGTCTACATATCAAGTTCCACAGGTGGGGGTGGGGTGGGGGGTGTGTGCATAATGAGACCTTGTCTAAAAAAAATTGTCACCCAACATCATGGTCTAGGGATACAAATCATGGTAAAATGTCTGACTAGCATGCATAACTCCCTGGGTATAATCTCTAGTACACACACACACACACACACACACACACACACACACACACAATACTTGAAGGTGAGAAAACTCAAAGAGCTTTCTGGAATGCATGAAGAAATCAAAAAGGAGGTCTGAGAGCAGCTGACCCAGAGCAGCACTGCCTATCCAGGACATACATATCTAGGAGGCCTCTAAACGACAAGGTTCTTTGTATTTCAGAGCCCAAGAGAAATCAGCATTTCACAAAAAAGGTGAAAAGTTCAGGGTGTTGGAGATAAAAACAAAACATCTTTCTCTGTTCTTTTCTGTCAGGTCAGGGCATCAGGTCCCAAGCTAAAATCCAGAGAGATTAGGATCAGATAATTCCAAGGTCATAGAGTCTGGTGGGAAAACCCACCCCAACTCCGGATCTTATGCAGCAGGCTCACTTCCCATTAGTGACGGCTCTCCATCCACAGGGTCCCTCTTTTCCTTGGCCATGCATTCCTGTCTCCCCTCCCTCTCTATGCTATCTCCTCTGAGCTCAGTCTCCGAACCGCCAGTCTCCCAAAGCAAGCTTCATTCACCCTCTAACTGCAACCACCTCCTCCACTCAAGAGCACCAGACCTACAAATGGCTTCCTGGGCCCTTCTTCCTGGACATGTGGATGGTTCTACTCCAAAACATAACTCTAACCTTCCCCTTCACAGCTGTGGCTCTTTGTAGCTCTTAACAGTTTCCTGACCCGTGTGGCCACTAAAGTTGGAAACCCAGACCATTCCACTCTAATCCTTGTCCACCTTTCTTCATTCTGCCAGATTTCACATCTTTCCAGGCTCTGCATTCCCACAGTACCAACCATGAAAATCTTCACTATCTCTGGATAGCCATTTTCTCACTGGCTCCTTAGGAGAGACCAGGAGTTTAAGACACTCCTTGACAGGCAAAAAGATGGTGAATTTCCAAGATGGCCAGCTTCTTCCTCAACCTCCACCCTTGAAAGAAAAAAACAAAAAAAAACAAAAAAGCTGGGGCTGGAGAGATGGCTCAACAGTTAAGAGCACTGACTGCTCTTCCAGAGGTCCTAAGTTCAATTCCCAGCAACCACATGGCAGCTCACAACCACCTGTAATGAGATCTGGTGCCCTCTTCTGGCCTGCAGGGACACATGCAGACAGAACACTGTATACATAATAAATAAATCAATCTTTAAAAAAACAAAAACAAAAAACTGCCATGCCCCCTGATGATGGACAGGCTCAACAAATTCAAGATCTAATTAGGACATGTCACACCACAGTTTTGAACCAACCAACCATCCTGTCTTCAAACTGACCAACCCTAAAACAGGGGAGGAGTCTCCAGAGGCTTTAAAATGCCCAGGCCTCCAGAAAAGACTAGATTTTTGGCTTTCCATGTGTCTGACTGTGCATGTTTGCTCACCCCCCACCCCCAATAATTTAACTGACAGTCTTTCGAGGTGCTTGAGATCTCTCTGCTGCTACCTGTTGCGATTCAGATTTTTCCTGCCTTTTAATTCTTTAACTGGCAGAAAAAAAAAATAATCAAGACCCTTAAGCTGTATCATTTCTAGACTGTGTCTGTCACTTGGCTCTAGTCTGAAATCCTTAGTCAATCTACCCTTCTGTACTCTTAGACACAAACCTGACATTATTTTCCTGCTTTTTGATCTTTACATGGAAAAATATATTCATAATTTTACTCATCTCTTTCCATAAGAATTTTTTTGTTTTGTTTTGTTTGAGACAGGATTTCTCTGTGTAGTTTTTGTGCCTGTCCTGGATCTCGCTCTGTAGACCAGGCTGGCCTCAAACTCACAGAGATCCACCTGGCTCTGCCTCCCGAGTGCTGGGATTAAGGGCGAGAGCCACCACCCCCCTCCCTGGCCCCATAAGAATTTTTTAAATTGTGTATTCCAAGCCAGACACAGTAACTGACACCCATAATTACAACGCTAGAGTTCAAGATCACCCTGAACTTACAGAGTTCAAGGCCAGCCTGGGCTACTTAGTTGAACCCCTCCCCCCTTTAAGAAATAGCCGTGACTACACAAGAGACCCTATCTCAAAAATACCCTCCCCCACCCAAAAAAAAAAGAAATCACAGCTAGGCAGTGGTGGCACAGCCTTTAATTCTAGTACCCAGAGGCAGAGGCAGATGGATCAAGGCTAGCTTGGTCTACAGAGCAAGTTCCAAGATATCTCCAATGAATGAATGAATGAATGAATGAATGAATGAATAAAAGAAAAGGTCTAGTCACATTTAACTGCTGTATTTTTCTGAATTCAGAATACCCACAAAATGTGTATTAGGGAAAAATGTGTATTAGGGAAAGGCAGGAAGGAACTTATCAGGGTTTAGAAGGTAGCTTAATTACTAGAGGCTTTCCTGTAATCAACATCGCCAAAGCATTTCTAGTTTGGCATTTAAGAAAAAAATTTTCTTTTGCTTTCTCATATAAATTTGCAATATGTGGAAGATACATCCCTCTCTTTCCTTTTAGGGCCCTCTTAGAAAAGAGTTACCTAGAAACTGTAAGTCAGGAAATGGATTTATTTGAACTTATAATGTGAAGTCTTAGGCCCTAATAACCCCAGCTCATAAACCACCACTGTGGAGGATAGTTATAATGCAGCAAAACACCCCAAACAGTTTGTGATCCCTATGAACGTTCCTCTTGCCATCTGTTATAGAAATGGCCCCCAACAAACAACTCCGAGCTGCTCTTTTCAAGCCTTGCTGTTTCTTTTGCTTAAGCTACTTTGTAACTTGAATGTCTTCCCACCTCTTATTCCCACAGAACATTTGATAACTTTTAAGGCCAGGCTTGAGAGTCCAAGTCAGTAAGTAGCCAGTAACATTCCCGGCAACAAAGGGAATAGTTTTATGCAAATAATCCCAGTATTTATTGCAACAAATGAAAGCATAGGGTCGGATGATGTCTTCTCTCAAAGGATCCTCTGGATTATTGCAGATTGGCCAAATGAACAGGCGCTGGAATAAAGGATGAGATTTGGAATATCCAACATGACTCCATAAAGGATGGGTTTCAAATAAGGATTAAAACATTTCCAAGATTCAGACTGGAGGTGAGGTGACGTATTTTTCCCAACAAGTCTCGCGGTTAAGTGCTCCATTTCTATCACAGTACATACCAACACAGTATGGCAAATACTTGATTAAAAATTCCCCGTTCTGTAAACTCTTGAAGGCATGTTTGTCTTGCTCCCTAGGAACCTTTCATAGTGAGTGGCTTCGCTCATTACCTACTTGTCGATGTTTATTAAAAAAAAAAAAAAAAAAAAAAAAAAAAAACTGTTTGCAAATGATTAAATGAAGAAATGGCTAGATAAAAGAGTTCAATTACATAGGATCACAGCTCCTGCTTGGACTCTAGGGCAGTGCTGACGGATAACTCAGAGTGGGGTCGGGGAAAAGCAGGCCTTGAGAAGAGCCTGGGCTCCAACCCAAGCCAGAATTTAAACCGCAGCGCGGCGGGAAAGAGGACACGCCTGGAGCCAGGATCGAGTAGGCTGCGGGGCTCGGGCCGCCCGAGAAGCCAACTAAGTTCGACCCGCGTGGCGGCCGCCGAGGAGGGCTCGGGAGCGGGCCGGGGAGGAGGCCGCGGTGCCGGCCTCACCGGAGAATGGCGAAGTGGCGGACCGGAAGCGGGGCTGGGGGCCCGTGCCAAAGGCCGGGGCCGAGGCAAGCGGGAGCGTCCGGCCGGGCTGGGACCCCAGCTCCGCGGCCACACTCACCTAGGGTACCCTCCTTCAACACGGCTTGGCGCCGGCTCCGCGCTGCTTCCTCGCTGCGCCTGCTGGGCGAGCGGGCGACCTCAGGTGTCCCTAGCAACCACGCTCTGCCACGCGACCCGCACTCCGCCGCCGACGCCGCCGGCCGTCTGCGCGCACTGCGCGCGCCCCTAGCGGACAGACCGAAGGCCAGGAAGGGGCGGGTGGGGGGCGGGCCCGAGGCAGGCGCGCCGAATCCGAGCGCTTCTGCTACCTAGAGAATGGAGGAAAAGGGGGGGGATGGGGAGGAGTTTAAAAAAAAAAAAGTGCAAGAGTTGCGCACGCGCAGCCTTGGTGGCACTCTGGAACTCTGCGAGCGGAATTCTGGGAACTGTAGTCCTGCAGTTAAAGGCTCCATTCTGGGAATCCACGACTCAATTCATTCTACCTAACCACTATGGACTCTCTCTGACCATGCCGCGCCCAGACTCTATAAAAGAATTTCCACTAAAATTCCATGAGTTTGAGTCGGATAAGAAGAGATAGTTCAAGCCACTTTGACTCCCTCCCACTCACCTTTCTCTAAATTCAACCATGTAGCGGGGACAGGACTTATCAGGGACATAACTACAACTACCGACCTGCTCTGTGAGCTTCAAGTGAGAAATTTAAGAACATGTGAGTACCTTCATTATTTCCCCACACAGAAGGAGATCTGCCGCCTGTTTCAGATGTCATTGGACCTATTAAATTTTGAGAACTACAGAGACAGTTGGAGGGCAAAAGGATCTTTCTCAGAGAGCAAGCTACAGAAATTTAGAGAATAATCAACGAGAAGACTAACCTGATGGAAATAATTTAGACCACAGCAAGGATGCTCAACAAAATATTTAGGCGTCATTGGTGGATGTTAAACTAGTAAAGGATTACTTGGCCAATCTTAGTTCAGGAAAGCTAGGGCAGTCATCCAGTTTGTCTCCTGATGTGATTTAGATTACACAGCAGTATTTATGAAGTACAACATATTTTATAAAACGTTAGATTTTAACAGAATTTTAAAAATTGAGTCTGAATCCAATCAAGCATTGGCTGTAATTTCCACTGTAGAGGATATAAAGGAAAACAATTGAATCATGCTATAGTCAGATAAATACAGAATTTGAGCCAATATGAAGTATGAATGAACTTTCTTTGACAAAATGGAAGAGCTGGGGCTGTTAAAAAAAACCTCATGGTTGAGAGCACACTACCCTTCCAGAATCCTGAGTTCCATTCCCAGGACCATGTTGTATGGTGCACAGCTGCTGTAACTCCAAATCCATAGCATCTGACAATCTGACATCCTCCTCTGAGGTCTGAGGGCACGTGCAGTCACGTGGACATAACCACCACACATACACACACACACACACACACACACACACACACACACACAAACATAAATAATTGGGAGGGGGTGTTAAGATAGGGTTTCTCTGTGTAACAATCCTGACTGTCCTGGAACTCACTCTGTAGACCAGGCTGGCCTCAAACTCACAGAGATCGCCTGCCTCTGCCTCCCGAATGCTGAGATTCAAAGTGTGTGCCACCACCGCCTGACAAATTTTTTTTTTTTTTTTAAGAAAGGAGAGAAGTGTTTTTAGATGATAATATGTAAAAGGTCAGATCAGCTAGATGGCTCAGCAGATAAAGATGCTTACCGAAGAGCTCAGTTCAAGTAGGACTACATGGTGGAAAGAGAGAATAAATTTCACAAAGTCGTCCTCTAACCTCCACAACTGACAAATTTGTAGTAACTTCTTATGACAGCCACAGGAAACTAAACCAAGTATTTTGACTTTTGGTGATTTAGGGGGTAGTCTTGTTTTCTGGGGAGAATAGATGTTCTGAGGGTGTAGACGGCATAATGCTAGTGGTTTGCTATTGTTTTAAAAATAGTGCAGGGAGGGTAGGGGAGGTGATTCAGTCAGTAAAGTGTTGAACAAGTATGAAAAACTAAGTTCACACCAGGCAGTGGTGGCGCACGCCTGTAATCCCAGCACTCGGGAGGCAGAGCCAGGTGGATCTCTGTGAGTCCGAGGCCAGCCTGGTCTACAGAGTGAGTTCCAGGACAGTCAAGGTTATACAGAGAGACCCTGTCTTGGGCCCCTTATCCCCCAAAAAGAAAAACAAAGCTCATATCCCCAACACCCACATAAAAAGCTGGGCACACTTATGCAGGCCTCTGATCTCAGTGCTTGGAAGGTAGAGACAGGAGGATCCCTTCTATTTGCTGGCCAGTCCATCTAGCTTATTGGTGGGTTCCAAGTTCAGTGACAGGCAGTAACTCAGAAATTAAGATTGGCAGTGATTGAGGAAGCCACTCCGCAAAAAACTTCCTCTGTACATAAACATGTACATGCATAAAAATGTAAGTAACCAAATAAAATGCTATAGGAAGGCCAAGAGATATGACCTTACCTAGAGATAATGCTTGCCTAGGGGATATGCACAAGGTTTTGGATTCAGTTCCCATCACAAAAACCAAACAGCTAGGCATGGTAGAATACACTTTTAATCCCAGCACTCTAAAGGCAGAGGTCTCTGCCAGTTAAAGGCCAGCCTGATGGAAATAAAGAATTCCAGGCCAGCCAGAACTGCATAGTGAGACTCTATCTCAATAAGTAAGTTAATACATAAATAACCAAAAGAACAAGAGTAAGAAACCCCAACACCTACAGAAAACATACCTTAGTAGTAAGGATTACAGTTATGATCCAGGTCAGTCTGTCTGTCTGCCTGCCTTTCTTTTCCTTCCTTCCTTCCTTCCTTCCTTCCGTCCTTCCTTCCTCCCTCCCTCCCTCTCTCACTTTCTCTCTCTCTCTTTCTTTCTTTCTTTCTTGTCTGGTTTGGTTTTTGAGACAGGGTTTCTCTGGTTGCCCTGGAGCTCACACTGTAGACCAGGCTTTCCTTGAACTCAGAGATCTGTCTGCCTCTGCCTCTGCCTCCCAAATGCTGGGATTAAAGGTGTGAGCCACTACAGCACACCACCACTGCCCAGCCTAGCCAGGTCTTAGTTCCTAATACATTTTTCCATGAAAGGGAACCAAGAATCTTTGGAAAAAGAGATTGATTCTAGGCTCCAGCAAAAAAATATCTGAGCCTGGAGTCTCTTGTCATCTGCGAAAGAAGCCTTGCAAACAGCCACATGCACACATAACCTCCCACAATGGGAGGAAAGAAATGTGTCACTGAAATTAATTGAAAGAGCTCCCAACAGACAAGGCTGAAACAAATTAAGAACAAAGGAAAGAAACCCTACTTCCTAACCCAAATAATCATGTGTCCTTGGAATCATTTGGTACCTTAATAGAAAGGACAGATCTGGAGAAGAAATCTAAGTATGAAGACACTCTGTCGTGAAGGAGGGACGGGAGCACTCCCTCTCCTTAATTATGAGTAATGCCTGTGTAGGGCAAAGAGAGTTATTTACAATGAAGAAATCCTACAAACAGAATAAGATATGGTGCAATGCCTGTGTAGGGCAAAGAGAGTTATTTACAATGAAGAAATCCTACAAACAGAATAAGATATGGTGCCGTATACCTATAATCTCAGCACATAGGAGACTGAGGTGAAGGATTGTCTGAGGCCAACCTGGGCTGCATGGTGAGTTCCATGCTGGCCAGAGCTGCATATGAGACCAGGTCTTAAAAAATAAAACCATGCCAAACACTTCAGCTGGTTGACCAAAGTCGGCATCAAGACATGAATCATGTCCATAGAATGTACTTTGGGTATGTGGGCACTTTGCATTTGCTGGCTTCTGGTTTATACGTGTGTATTTATGTAGGAGTGAAAGTAGGCATTGGCGATGACATTAGAAAGGGGATGTGATGGATCTCGGTTGTCAACTTGACTGGAATCAGAAATCAACTAAAAAGTCCCTGTGCAGTCCTGTGAGGGACTTTCTTGACCAGATAACTTGAATCATGAAGACCGTCCTGAATGGCAGCAGCTCAGATAAAAGGCCCCAAAAGAAGGAAACATTTGCCTGGAAAGTTCACGCATCCTGTCATTACTGAACTCTTTCACTGATATTAAAATGAGCTTCTTTGGGCTTCCAATGTAGACTAAAGGCCAGCAGCTCTCCAGGAGTATTCTAGATCTTCAACACCAGACTAGGACTGCTGAGACATTCGACCTCATGACTAAACAGCCACAGGATTTCAGGTTCTCTCCTGTGAGGCAGCCATTGGTAAACTACCCAGACCATATTGTGTAAGCCAATGTAATAAGTCCCCCTTGGATACACACATTCATCCTATCAGCTCTGCTCTACTACAGCGGTGGTTCTCAGCCTTCCTAGTGTTGTGATCCTTTAATATTCGTGTTGTAGTGACCCTCAACCATGAAATTATTTTGTTTGCTACTTCATAACTGTAATTTTGCTACTGTTGTGAATCATAATGTAGAATATCTGATATACAGCATATCTGACGTGTGACCCCTGTGAAAGGGTCGTTTGACCCCCAAATGGACCTAGACCCACAGGTTAGGGATGCTGACTGCTCCAGGACCCACAGAAGAAAAAAAAGATGTCTTAAGGAAGAGGGTAGAAAGGATAATAGTACACATGAGACATGAAAGCAGAAAAGCTACTATTGGAGATGGAAGGCTGTAGGGTGTGGGATGGGAGAGAGGTCAGGAGAGAGAACAACCAGAGAGATGCCATAAATGCACCCTGCTGCTCTGTATGATAATTAAATATGCAAACTTAAGTCAGGCAAAAAGGTACACACCTGTTCAGGAGACTGAGACCAGAAAACACTTGAATCCAGGTGTTTGAGCCCTGATATTTAAACAACAACAAGGGGCTGGAGAGATGGCTCAGTGGTTAAGAGCACTGGCTGCTCTTCCAGAGGTCCTGACTTCAATTCCCAGCAACCACATGGTGGCTCACAACTAATGAGATCTGGTGCCCTCTTCTGGCATAAAGGCATACATGCAGATAGAACACCTAGGTAAAATAGATAAATAAGGGGGAGGGAACAGGAAAGAGGAAGGAGGGGAAACTGCAGGATGTAAAATAAATGAAAAAAAAAATTAATAAAAAAAATCTTGCCGGGCGGTGGTGGTGCACGCCTGTAATCCCAGCACTCAGGAGACAGAGGCAGGTGGATCTCTGTGAGTTCGAGGCCAACCTGGTCTACAGAGCTAGTCCAGGACAGGCTCCAAAGCTACAGAGAAACCCTGTCTCGAAAAACAAACAAACAAACAAACAAAAAAATACCTTTATTAAAAAAATAAATAAATAAAGGGCTGGAGAGATGGCTCAGAGGTTAAGAGCACCAACTGCTCTTCTGGAGGTCCTGAGTTCAATTCCCAGCAACCACATGGTGGCTCACAACCATCTGTAATGAGATCTGGCGCCCTCTTCTGTATGCATAATAAATAAATAAATCATATATATCTAAAAAAAAAATAAGCCAGGTGTGGTAGAGCATGACTTTAATCCCGGCACTCAAGAGGTAGAGGCATGTGGGTCTCTGTGAGTTTGAGACATGCCTGGTCTACAAAGTGAGTTACACAGAGAAACTCTGCTCTGAAAAGCCAAAAAAAAAAAAAAAAAAAAAAGCTAATAATATGCCAATGTTGTATAAAACTTTGTTAAGTATTAACAAGATATCATAATATGTAATATGCAATATCCTAAATAATAGAGAAAATAGGGACAGGGTATAAATGTACTATCCACCCAATTTTTCTACAAATTGAAATCTATTCTAAAAATAAAGTATACATATTAAAAAATACATCAACTGAAATCTGCCTAGACTATATTAACCGAGTGATCAGATTAGCAACTTCATCAATAATGGCCAAGAGCAAGCTGCAAGAATGTATTATAGAGATTCAGCTGGATATGAAAACTATACCTAGAAATTTCAAGGTATTTTTCAGGAGGAAGCCATTTATCATGGAATTTTGGTGTTATTCAGTTTTTAATATTTCAGTTGTCTTCTGCTATGAAATTATTGTGTGCCCATATACTATTAGACCATATTGGTAAACAGAGTAAGCTTCTCAGATGCTGATCCTCTCTCTAGTTAACTCCCCAACAGAGCCTAGGAGACAAGCAGGCTGTAGATGCATAGCTTTGCTTCTTATGCAAGTGAAGCTCAGACCATCCCTTGCCTAGTGACATTCCAAAGTAATTGACTCAAGACAAAGGAGGTTTTTGCATATCCAGGTGCAGTGAAGAGTGAAGCAGAATTCCTGGGGGTAGGGAGTCCTGTGGTGAAGAGAGGAAGAACCAGGCAGTTTTCTTTTCTGTAGAAGGTAGACAGAGCTGCATGGCTGGAGAGAAAGCGGGTCATTCTGTAGATGGTAAGGCAGAGATCTCTTGTAGAGTTTTCTCAGGGCCAGGAATAAGGAGCAAAGAAAGAAAGGTGCAGGACAAAGGAACAGAGGATGAAGATGAGGTCAGAAGCATAGGAGCTTACTAAACTAAGGACAGGAAAAGTGGGCACAGAGAGGAACTCTGTGTGTGAGGACAGAGCTGCAGCTGTATAGATAGAATTTTGTCATATAAAATAAACAAACAGAGCATGGTGTACTTAGATTCCTTCCCCAAAGACAATTCTTAGCATTCATGGTTTCTCTTCTGGGCCCCTGGTCCATTAATAATATTTGAGAGGTTTTTGGGTGCCTTCCCTTTGTTTAGAGATTCTTTGAGTGGGCAGGGTTTAGATAAGAGAGAGATAGGAATGGGGCTTTCCAGATCATGCAGGGACAAGCTGAAGGTTCCAACTTAACATAAATACTAATTTTAAAATGGCAAAAAGCAACATGATATGGTACACTAGGAAAACACATTACCTACATAGTGTCCCTGCCAAAAATGACTAATGGAAAACAAACCTCAGAGAAATTTGACCTGTTCTCTTTGAAAGTATCAACCAATGTCATAATAGACAAGCCAAGGCTACGAGGTGGTTTCAGGGGTTGGAGAGATGTGACAGCCAAAGGTAACACATGATGGCTGTGGACTGAGGCAATATTTAATTGTAAGACATAGATTACAATATTTTAGAGATGTTAATCTCCCTAATTAAATATACCATAGTTACACAAGGAATATCCTTGCTCTTAAGAAATTTGCACATTATCTTGTGGTGGGGGTTGAGATGAGTTTAGGTGTAACCTAGGCTGGCTATGAACTTGTGATTCTCCTGGTTCAGCCTCCTATGTTCTGAGATTACAGGTGACTGCTATGTCTAGTGTGATGGCTATTCTTGGTTGTCAATTTGAGTATATCTGAAATGATATAGTCACAACCCAGAAATGGAAGGCATACTGATGATCCGGATCTTGAGTCTGGAAGGCCTGTAGAAGGTTAGAAGACAACTCTCAGGAGTCAGTTCTCTCCTGCCATACTGTGGGATTCATGGATTGAACTCAGGTGGTCAGGTGTGTGTGCACCAGTCCTACAGACTCTTTATGGGGAAAAAGAAAGAAAGAAAGAAAGAAAGAAAGAAAGAAAGAAAGAAAGAAAGAAAAGAAAGAAAGAAAGAAAGAAAATGTAGGGCTGGGGAGATGGCTCAATGAGTAACGTGCTTGCTCTACAAGAATGAGGACCTGAGTTTGGATCTGCACACCCTGCATATAACCCAGGCATGATGGTGCACATCTGTAATCTCAGAACTCCCAAGAGGGAGATCAGCAGATCCAGGAGCTTGCTGGCCAGCTGGTCTAGCAGAAACGGAAAGCTCTAGACTCAGTGAGAAAGAGGAGAGAGAGAGAGAGACCCTGTCTCAAAAAAGGTAAAGAAGCAATGAGGGAGATATCCCAATGTCAACCGCAATCTAGCCTCTCTACAAATTTATTTGTGAGTGTAGCCACATACATGCACACACATATACAGAACTCATACAAATCAGAAAATATGGACAAGTGTGATAGCGCTCATGATCCCAGTTCTTGGGAGGTAGAACCAGGAAGACACGGAGTCCAAGTTCAGCTGTAGCTGTATATTGAGTTTGAGGTAATATGAGATCCTGTCTTTCAAAGAGAGGGGAGCATGAATGTGTATGTGTCATATGTGTATGTGTGCATGTATTTCCAGTAATTTATATTATAATGTATATTTATTCTCTTCCAGTAATATAAATATATATATATATTTATTTATATATATATATTACTGGAAGAGAATATATATATATATATATATATATATATATATATATATATATATATATGACATTCTAATACATATCAACAAGTCTAATTGTGGGAATTCTGCTGGTCAACTAAATGTTTTCTTTAATAAAATGTATCAGAAACTATATTATATTGAGTAAGTGTGTGTGCACATATGTGTGTTGATGTTCATGCATCTCAGTGCCTGGTGTTTACATGGCTCTGACAAACTCAGAACCTTGTTCTTGCACAGCAAGTGCATTTCACACCAAGGGCTCTCCAGCCCCTGTATTTAGTCTTGTAAGACAGTCCGTCAAATGTTCTCTTTAGACCTCCATTTGAACAAACTGTGAGTAAAGAATACTGATGTAAGATGAAGTAGTTAGCCAGGCAGTGGTGCACGTGCCTTTAATCCCAGCACTCAGGAGGCAGCGGCAGGTGGATTTCTGTGAGTTCGAGGCCAGCCTGGTCTACAGAGTGAGTTCCAGGAAAGACGCAAAGCTACACAGAGAAACCCTGTCTCGAAAAACAAAACAAAACAAAAAAAGTAGTTAATATTAAATTATTACTATTAATTTTGTCATTTGGTACAGTACTGTAATTTTGTTAAAAGCAAACAGTCCTAATATTAATACACACACCAAGTACTTAGAAGTAAATCTATTTAAAACGCCTAAACAACAAAAAAGCATGGTAGCTGTTCAAGTGGTGATAATATTCATTAATCTACTATTATGTGTATATGGTGTGTGTGTATGTGTGTGTGTGTGACTCTCTACCTTATTTTTTTAGGCAGGGTCTCACTGAACCTGGAGCTGTTTTGGCTAAATTGGCAGGCCAGTGAAGCCAGAGGATTTGCCTGTCTCTATCCCTGCAGTGCTCAGATTACAGCAGCACACCACTGAGCCCAGCTTTTACAAGGACCCTGGAGTCATGTTTGTGAAGCAAGCCCTTTACACACCGAACCATTTCCCTAGCCCTCGGAGTAATCCTTCCTAGAGCATAAGGTAAAGCTCATCGCTCCTTTGTGCTATAAACCCTCCCATTGATTCCGACAGCACTTATAAAAACTCTCAGCCCGGGAAGGTCTACAAAACCTGCCCCTGCCCCTGCCCCACCGCTCCCTTCCTGCCCTCAATACCTCTTCTGCTCTCTTTTCGGAGACAGGGTCTCACTGTATAGTCTAAACTGGCTTCACATTCACACTCCTGCTTCTGCCTACCTAGTGATGGAATGATAGGCATGAGTCGCCATGCCTGGCTGCCTCTCCATCTTTTTGTTTTGTTTTGTTTTTTTGAGACAGGGTTTCTCTGTATCGTTTTGGAGCCTGTCCTGGATCTCGCTCTGTAGACCAGGCTGGCCTTGAACTCACGGAGATCCGCCTGGCTCTGCCTCCTCAGTGCTGGGATTAAAGGCGTGCGCCACCGCCGCCCGGCTCCATCTTTGCTTCTTTGGTAAACTGGCTTCCTGACAACTCTGCAGCAGAGCAGCCATGGTTCAGTATTAGGGCCTTTGAGATGTCCTGGCTGCCCAGATCTTTCCTCAGTGCACTGTGCACTCCACTTCCTTCAAGGGCTAGCTCAGATGCACCTTCCAGGTAAGAGCCCACCCGACCAGTCAGCTGAGTACCTTTTTTCAATAAATTTACTTATTGACTTCACATCCTGGCCCAAGTGTCTCCTCTCTCCTTTCAGCCCCTCCCTGCATCGTCCTTCTGTTCTCAACCCCCAATCCACTCTTGTAGAGAGCTGCGTGTAGCCGCACCCTAAAGATGGCTCTGGCTTCTACCCTCTGCCTTCCCGATGGCAAACACTCTTTATGGTAAACTGCTCCTTATTTGGCTATGGCTGGATTCGTGTGCTGCTGGCATATGCGTGAACCTGTGGACAGTGCCCACGTGGCTGCTTGGGGTTGGCAGCCCAGCCCTACTTAGGTGCTGGGAGAGGCTTGCCCCAGGCGAGAGAGACACAATGCAATTAATCAAAGGTCTGAATAAACTGTGATAAGAAGGATCCCGGTATCACGTCTTCCTTGCTGGTCGAGGCGGGCGCGACACACTCTGCCTTTGTTTCTGTTTAAGAAAGGGCAAGTAGCTGCGCTGTGGTGGCACA
The DNA here is from genome assembly GCF_903995425.1 of Onychomys torridus. Lineage (NCBI taxonomy): Eukaryota > Metazoa > Chordata > Mammalia > Rodentia > Cricetidae > Onychomys > Onychomys torridus. The sequence continues at coordinate 58,860,962 of NC_050465.1, read as the reverse complement.
GGCCTTTAATCCCAGCACTCGGGAGGCAGAGCCAGGAGGATCTCTATGAGTTCAAGGCCAGCCTGGTCTACAGAGTGAGTTCCAGGACAGGCTCCAAAGCTACACAGAGAAACCCTGTCTAAAAAAGAAAAAGAGAGAGAGAGAGAGAGAGAGAGAGAGAGAGAGAGAGAGAGAGAAAGGGCAGGTCTCTCAGAGTATCAACAAAAACATGGCATATCAAGTTGCAGTGAGCCTAAGCACCTCCTCATGTATTAAGACTGGGCAAGGTGACCCAGGATGAGTAGTAGGGTCTCAACAGCCAGTAAAAGAGTCGGAGACAGCCCCTGCTCCCACTGTTAGGAGTCCTACAATAAGATCAAGTTACACAACTGTAACATATATGCAGAGTGCCTAGGTCAGTCCCATGCAGGCTCCCTGGTTATTGGTCAGTCTCTGTGAGCCCCTGTGAGCCCTGCTTAGTTGATTGTGTGAGTTTTCTTGTGATGTCCTTGATCCCTCTGGCTCCTACAATCCTTTCTCCCCCTCTTCTGCAGGATTCCCTGAACTCCACCTAATGTTTGGCTGTGGCTCTGCATGTTTCCATCAGTTTCTGGGTGTTGTCTCTCTGATGACAATTGGGCTAGGTACCAACCTGGTCAAAGGAGATGGCCAGTTCAGGCTACGTGTGCATCTGCTATTGCTAGGAGTCTAAGCTGGGGTCTTCCTTGTAGATTCCTAGGATACTGAAGACTATTGGGCTCCAGGCCCTCAATAGCCTTCACCTAGAGTTCCAGAAGAGACGCTACTGGTGGCGGATTAATCTGAGGGGTTCACTAATAAATCTACATACATGATATTCTTTTTTTTGTTTTGTTTTGTTTTGTTTTTCAGGACAGGGTTTCTCTGTGTAGTTTTGGTGCCTGTCCTAATCTCTCTCTATAGTCCAGGCTGACCTTGAACTCACAGAGATCTGCCTCCCGAGGGCTGGGATTAAAGGTGTGCGCCACCGCCGCCTGGCGTACACGATATTCTTTAGTCCATACACTTTATTCTTCTGAGTCAGTTCTCTCTGGCTTCTGTTTTCCTCTCTCAGATCCTTTCTGGCCTGATTTCTCTCTTTATATGCTGTTCTTCCTATGCACTATCTTAATTCCTTCATCTAGTTCTGCCCCATCTAGGTTCTCATCCATCTAGTTCTTTCTCATCCCTAGATCCTCTCTATAATCGTCTAAGTTGCCTCTCTCATTCTTTGCCATCCAGTGCTTCCCCATCTGGCTCTTCCCCGTCTTCTCTTTCCTCTAGCACTCTCTTCTAGCGCTCCAACCGAGTTCTTCTGTAGTCTAGTCCTCCCCCATCTCAGTTCGTTCCTCTCCAGTTCTTACCCATCGAGTTCTTCCGTTCTCTTTTTTCCTTCTCTGTCCTTCCTCTGAAAATAAAACTGCCTTTTTATCCCTTTGGCCTTTATCTCTCCAAGCTATCTCTGCTCCCACAGTTTCTGGCAAGGCAGGAGAAGTGTGCCCGGTCATTAGGCAACTTTCGCTATGGGTAGAAGTCCCTGTAAGTTGGAACCCTTTAGTGCTCAGTTAATTGTTAAGGGTGGATCTAAAACCAGAGATAAGACTTTGGAAAGGAGAAAGTTAAGCTTAATTAGCACATCCCCCAGGCCTTCTCAAACAGGTAGTCTGGACACTTAAGTCTGTTCTTAGAGAGTACAGAGGTACTCTCTGATAAGATACTTTCCTCCATCCGGGGATGGTCCTGGCCAGATGCTGCTAATGACGATAATTACAGAAGGGCCTGAAATTAGGGATCCTGGCTGTGTTACTGCACAGAAGGTTATCTAAATATTCCTTTAGTAGAGGGGAAATGGTGCCCAATAAATGATGGAAAGGCTACAATAGCACACAAGAAATTCATAGCAGGAAACAACTAACAACCAAAAGCCAATATCACCAAGACTCCTTGAGCCTCAGCTTGACCTCTGGAAGGCCCTTGGCTTCTTCCAGGTATTAGCTTATCATAGCTGAAATCCCACTTCATATATTTTTGCGGCTTGCAGCACTGGGAGATTCCCTTGCTCCAGGTTTTTACCTGACCCCAAAATGCATCCCTTTTTCCAGTAGTCTCTTTCAGTACACCTCCCTACCCCAACCTGATCATGAGTGATCAGCTTAGTACTTCTTAAACCCTTTTCTCTGCTTTCCTTTTAACTTCTAGAGGTTTTTTGTTTTTTTTTTTTTTTTTTTTTTTTTTTGAGACAGGGTTTCTCTCTAGCTTTGGAGCCTATCCTGGAACCCACTCTGTTTACCAGGCTGACCTTGAACTGTCTCTGCCTCCTGAGTATGCTACCACCGCCCAGCTCCAGAGCATTTCTAGAATCACCTTTCTATATAGTTTATCTAATTTATGCACTTTGTGAGACTGGCTGTGTTCAGGCTGGTCTTAGACTCCTGAGAATGTGATCCTCCTGCTTCAGCCTCTTTGGGAGTTGCTGATCCACCCACCTTCAGTTCACTTATCTCAATAAGTTTACCGACCACAATAGAAACTGTGACAGGCACAGTATCTAGTACACGGGAAGGTGTGTGTGTGTGTGTGTGTGTGTGTGTGTGTGTGGTGTGTGTTCCGAATTAAAATAATATGGAGAGCAGGAAATTAAGGAGGGTCTTTGAGAAATCTTACTTTTGCTCAAGTGTAACTAAACATAGCAGACAATCAGAAAACTCCTTATAAAAAAATCACACTCATCTTTCATTTCTTACAAACTTTAATCAAGGACAGAAAGACATCTTTCTTCACCCCCCCCCTTTCTGCTGGGGACTGAATCCAGAACCTCATGTATAGGCAGGAGCACTCACCACTGAGCCACATCAAGATGGAGAAAGCAGGGCCCTGGAAGCTTGTCTCAGTTAGCTTCCTAATACACATGCAGTTAGATTCTAACTAGTGTGCTGCCAAACACCCTTTCTGGTAAATCGGAATGTCCAGGTACATTCGGTTTTAACTGATGGGACTGTCAAACTCCCTTTTTGGCAAATCTCACAGTCTCCATAAACAACCACTCTCCCAAAGCAGCTAGGATCCCATATACATTGACACTGCACTGAATGTGACAACGACTATATTACCATCTCAAGGCACCCCGATTTACCACGTTAGACCCACTCTTCCCTGTATCAGCTCCACTGGCCTTGCCTTGAAAGGTGTAAACAATTCTCCAAACCAGGATCTTGTGTGAACAGGGTCACAGGGCGTCCAATGTCACAGAGATGCTAGAAGGGGGACTGAGCCGCTCAACCCCTTACCTTGGGAGCTTCACGTGTTTACAAATATAATGCGCACACACACACACACACACACACACACACACACACACACACACACACCACGCGTGCAGTTCCCACCCATAGAAGGAATGTAGGCTGAGGAACCTCTAACAATAGAGGTCATCACCTCTATTTATCCCCACAGGCTAGAGCTGAGACAGAGACCAGAGTACGCAAAGCAAAAATAGCTAGACAGATCACAGGGGATCCTGAAAGGAAGAGATCCAGCAAGGCAGACATGTTTTCCTAAGGCCTGGGCGGGTGGCATGGTCCTGGGGTTGAAGGCACATTCCTGGAGAAAGACCCCTGCATGTAGGAAGGAAGGAATTTTCTCTGGCACCAACAGTGATGATGAAGTTTACGGATTCAAATCATCATGAATCTAGGGAAAGGAAGGAGCTTTAATATGAAAATCTCTTCTAGTTTCTTGCTCACAGGGGAGTTGGCAGCTTATCACTCTTTTTCGGTCTCTCCAGCTCTCGGCTGAGTCAGGGGCTTGGGTAGGAGAATAAGAAAGACTTGGCAACAGAAGGGTAGAGAAGGCTGGATGAAGAGCCCTGGGAGTCAGGGTCACGTGCTGTGGGTTGGCCTCAGGAGGTGGATGAGTTTCCTGCAATGTCTGGCAGAGGCAGGCCTGGTGCTGCTATTGGGCAGTAACTGGTTCCCCAAAGAGAGCAAGGCTAACTTCTCACTGGCACCCAGGGACACCAGCACCTGTGGGATAGGAAGCAAATGGCAGAATATGATGTAAGGGTGAGACAAGGTGGTGTTGGCACATGCAAAGGATTCCCCTTTAACCAAGAAAAGAGAAATGGCCTTTAGGGGACTTGGGATAGACTGATCAAGACAAGAAATCTCAAGAACTCTGAATCAATAAGACCCAGGTATTTACTTGCATTCTCTTTGGTACTGGCCATAAAATCAATGCACCAGGTGACCCGGTTACTTGTCCCTGGTAAGAGGTTATGGAAAGCAGCAGTAACTGACAGGAAGCCTGAACATCTGCTTCCCAGAGGGTCCCGCATCTCCGACCAAGCATCTCTTTTGTTGTTTCTCCACAGGAATTGTGGAAAACTCTTTTAGTGCCTGCACCACCCTGTCAAATGCCTGTGGTTCTAATACCAGCACACTGACCGATTCTACTCCGTGATCTCTCAGATGTGTGACACTCCCTGAGTTCTTTAGAGACTCAACATTAAGCAGAAGGATGAGTCTTAGGCTCTAGACTCAGAATGGTGAGTTCAAAAGTCCAATCTCACCCGGCAACACTGTAACTTGGACATGTCACTAAATTATTTATGCTTCCGTTTCCTCGCCTACAAAATGAGTGTAAATAACAGCTTAAACTAGATAATCAAGGTGAAATGCTTAGCATGGTACTAAAAACAAAAACAGTTGGCAGCTTCATGGCCTCGGTATCTTCTCGTTTTCCCCATCTCCCTCCTGTTTTGTGTCTGGAAGAGATAAGCTATGAATCTTGGGATCTCAGGCATGTCCTAGCCCAGTGGAGCTTTCCAGATCCCTTCCCTTCTCTAGGGTGGGAGAGGGAAAAAGAGAAACCCATCTCCAGTGCACTGTCTTTGAGTTTCTTACACCCAGACAGGGCCATATTTGGCATTTCTAGGTGTTGTAGGTCCTCACAAACTACATTAGAGACACGCCACGACCTGCGGGCCTTTGGTCACCATGGCTCCCGAGTCCCGTGGCTTTACCTGATGAATACAGGACTCCTGCCGGAGGCTCCGAAGAGCAATGAGGGCGGCCTCCTTGACAGTGGGCTGAGGGTCTCCACATGCCATTTCTAGGAGCCGCTGGGGTACTTGGCACTGCAATAGCTCCTTGCCCAATCCTTCAGGCCCCAGATTGCCCAGAGCTGATGCAACATTGCGCCGGATACCATCCTGAGGATCTCCAAGCAGCTGGGTCAAACTGGGCACTGCAGCTGCCAGGGCAGGTCCCAAGGGACCAGCCTGGTAGGCTGCATTGCCCACAGCAAAGCTGGCACCGCGTCGCACGGCAGGGTCCTTGTCTGCAAGTCCTAGCAGCAGAAGGCTGAGCAGGCCTGTCTGGCTCTGCAGTGCCCCACGTAGGGCCATGCTGTGTTGTAATAAATGTCCCAGAAGCCCGTAAGTACGGACCCTCACCGTGTTCTCGGAGTGGCCCAGGAGGCTACGTAATGGCCGATAGGATTCATCAGAGCCAGCCAGGAGCTCCTGGACAAAGGACAAGTGGCTGGGGGATAGTACCCGGGCCGTGTGGGTCAGCAGGGACAGAAGGTCGGAAATCATGAAGGGCTGGTCACTCAGTAGAACAATAGAGAGGAAGGAGATGATGGTTCTAGAAGAAGTAGCCACTGTGTCCACAAACTGCTTGAGAGAGGTGGGATCCATGAGGGCCAGGCGTGTAAGGAGACCAATGGGCAGCTCTGCTTGTAACAGTGGAAGGTGGTGGCAGCAGACCTGTGAGAAGTCAGAGTTCAGGGAAAGGAGTCCAGGAGAGGAACATTGCAATGGGGAATGGGCAAGAGAAATATCGAGCCAAAGAGAGAACTGTCCTGGGCAGCAGAGCCTCACCCCATAGCACAACGCATGAAACCCATGTGGAGCTCGAGAGCAGGGCCTTTCTACACTCACACCTGGCTCTGCAAGGGCGCAATTTTCTGCTTCCAAAGATCCAAGGAATGCTGCCAAAGAATGCCAGGGCAGTAATTCCTGACCAAGGAGCTAAGCTACAGTGCCTGGCCTCCTGACTGAGTTCCAGTAGGGCCAGACGAGAGACCAGTGCACAGGGAAGACCTTAGCTCTGCTTCAGCTGCAGGTCTCCGTCTGGGTCTGAATGCTGCCTCCACTCTAACACTTTGGTCAAGCCACATGCCCTACTCTTTGGGGGCCTAGCAGAGCCCTAGAGCTACTGGGATGTGAGTCAGAAGATACAACACTGGCCATCTTCCTTTCCCACCATGGCACCTGAGTAACTTCGCCGAGTACCTGCAGCAGGTAGATTGCAACTTCTGAGTCCCGGAGGTCGGCCAAGATGCCTACAAGGAGGTCAGCATCCACATCCAGGGCAAAGGGGAAGCAAAGCAGCTGGCACACGGAGAGGACCACGACAGGGAGAAACTCGGGCCCCTGAGGCCTAGGAAGGGAGCAAACCAGGGGACCCTTAATGATCCCCCCCATATCCACTCTCCCGGCTCCGCTTTCCCGATCTCTGCAACTCCTCAGGTTCCCAGCCTGATTCTTACCCCACTTCTAGCCTTACAACTCGAGCTGTCCACTTCTCTCCTGCCCCCACCTCTACTTCCCCTCACGGAGTCTGCTGTTTTTCTAGCTCAGACTCACGCTTGGCTCAGGTGATGCAAGAAGCTGGGGGAAAGCAGGTGCTTCAGGGTCAACATGAGGATGCTTCCATGCTGGGACAGATGGCTCAGGCATAACTGGGGCTCCTGGGTGAAGACGGCCATGGCCAGGCTCAGCAAGGCTGCCATGCCTGAAGACAATAGAGAATGCAGGCCTAGTGAAGCAAGCAAGATGCCCAGCTGCCCCGATCACCCAAGGATCCCATAACCTATCTGGTCCTTTCTGTCCCCCATGATAGTCTCCAACTATAGGAGGGGCAGGTCCATTATAGTCTCCGACACCCTCTCTGCACATAGTAGGAGTACTTATCTGTGGGCTAACCCAGTTCTAAGCTCCCTCCTTTTGAAAAGGGACCTCTACCAACAGAGCTATGCTGAGAGAGAGACACCTTGGGGTGAAATCAGTGTCCAGTCTGGCTCTAGGCTGGGTGGACTTGACAGTGACAGATCGTCTTCCTGTACAGTCACCTCCTCGGGTAGCCTCAGGGCCATAGAAAAGCGGTGCCACAGAATAGTCCACACCTCGGACGCAGCCACGTCCCTGGTGAGGCCAGGCTTCCCCTGTGGGAGAGGAGGATATGCAGAAGTCAGGGGTCCAAACTCCTCTGGTCATCTTGTCCCTAACCACACAGGGAAGCAGAGCCACTGAAATCATTCCTGCTGTCTTCCTACATGATATTTCTGTATTTCCCTCCCTTTCCTTTCCCATTTCCCCTTACTGTTCCTCCTTTCCTCTCTCCCTCCTTCCCTTCTTCTTTGTAGAAAATGGCATCTTATTATGTATTCAGGCTACCCTCAAACTTACGATCCTCCTGCCTCAGCCTCTCAAACCCTAGCACTGTAAGTCCACCACACCCAACTTATGTTCCTTTCCTATCATGACTTACCCAATCTCTCAACCTACATATGTGCCCACTGAAAGCCAGGAAGTTATCCTTTTCTAATCAGCTCCTGCCAAGGCCAAGTTGTGTACAAGGCTTATAAAAAGATTTTTTTTTTGGGGGGAAGGGGATATGTTGAGATAGGATCTTATGTACTTCAGGCTAGTTTCAAACTCACTAAGTGGCAAAGGCTGGCCTGGAACTCCTTGATCCTCCTACCGCTGAGTGAAGAAAAATTTTATCTATACAACAATAATAAAAATCCATAAACCCAAACCCCAAATCCAGACCCCAGAGAAGCTGCTTTTCTCCCCAGATTCCTCACTTCAGGGTCCTGTTGAGAGTTGGGGGTTGGCGTGGGGATCAGGCTAGTATAGTTAACAGCAGTATGAAGGGATAGGCAGGCATGGGCTGTTTCTTCTTATCTATCATCCAGTGGCTCCGAAATACACCCAGTTCCCTTCTCTGCTTCTCACCTATCTCATGGCACACCTGTACCTGAATAAGGAGCTGGAGCAGAAGGATGAGGAGACCATCATAGAAGCCACAGCTACATGGTGGAGTCAGCCGGACCTGTTGGAGAGAGGCATGAGGAGCACAGACACTCAAGAGGGATGAGGCAGCTACCTAGACCAGGCTCCCAGCACCTAGCCGGGAGAAAACTCTCTTCCCTGGCCTGGCAGAGTGGGACAAGTTTTGGATTTAGGAGTTTTGGTTCTTGCCTTTCTTTCATCATGTTCCTAAAGACACATGGTCTATTAGAAAAGCTTAGGTCTAAAAACAATTCCAGCTTAGGAAAATGTTTGTTAAACAAGAAGTCAGTTACACATGCCTAACAGCACCTCTTAGAGGCAGGAGACATAGGCAACATTTTAAAGGCAGGGCTGGAATGTAGCTCAATGGCAGGGCATTTGCCAAGGTTGTACCAGGCCGCGAGTTCAATCTCTAGCACTCCAAAATAAGCGTATAAAAATTAGAGACAGAAAAGGGAAGTGCCATAGAAAGGCCGGGTGCCCTGAGTGCAGAGCACGGCATACAGAAGAGCTGGCAGGCACCAAGAGTTCAGAGTAAATTCTGAAAATGAACGGCAACATCTGTGCAGACAGGCCTTGACAGTCTACTGCAGGGGTTCTCAACCTTCCTGATGTGTGACCCTTTAATACAGTTCCACATGTCAGGGTGACCCCAACATAAAGTTATCTTGTTGCTACTTCATAACTGCAGTTTTGTTAGTTAGGAATCATAATGTAAACAAAGGGGTTGCAATCCACAGGTTGAGAACGGCTGGTCTACAGTCTGAACTGTTTCCCAGAAGCAATTAAGATTTACACAGCATGACTTATCTCCACATTAGCAATGTTTTGTAAAATTCCACATTCACTGCTTTATTATCAAAATTTAAAATAGTGCAAAACACTCAACATGCAATTCTATGTTCAAAAAAACATTGATTGAATGGATGACCATATTTTCCCCTTAAAAAGCTCACTCTCAGGGCTGGAGAGATGGCTCAGAGGTTAAGAGCACTGGCTGCTCTTTCAGAGGTCCTGAGTTCAGTTCCCAGCAACCACATGGTGGCTCACAGCTATTTGTAATGAGATCTGGTGCCGTCTTCTGGTTATACGGACAGACTGTATACATAGTAAATAAATCTTAAAAGAAAAAAAAAAAAAAAGCTTACTCTTGTGGCAGTGAAGGGAACAAGGAGGAATCCTGGAGTAGGCAAGAGAGCAGGAAAGACATAACACACAAATAAACTAAGGCAGGCAGGTCAGTGATGGTGTCACAGAGCACAGACTTGGAGTTAACTCTAAAGCAGAATACAGGGCCCGAGGAACCATCTGCATGGGGTAATTGGAGGAGGAGCATCTGGGTGAATGTTAGTGCCTTAGCTAGTGATACAATCCCTCTGAAGGTCAGCGTCCTCAAGGACAAGCAGGTGACTATTACTACATTTGCTGTGTCTAATCTTCCACGTGTGTTTGTGGGGGATGTGATATGTTGTAAAGTACAATAAATTATATATATATACATATATATATATATGTATATATATATACATATATATATGGATGACAATTATATGAATATGAAGTCTATCCTTTTTCCAAAATGAGGGAGATTAGAGTTCCCAATGTATGTGTGTGTATGAGGGGGGTACTTTTGCCAGGTGGTGGTAGCGCACGCCTTTGGTCCCAGCGCTCAGGAGGCAGAGGCAGGTGGATCTCTGTGAGTTCAAGGACAGCCTGGTCTACAGAGTGAGTTCCAGGACAGCTAGGACTACACAGAGAAACCCTGCCTTGAAGAAACAGAAGAGAGAGAGACCCAAAGGACCTGAAAAGCAAACCAGGAGACCACATAATGGCCTGGGTTCCTGAAGAACACCCAGGGTATCGGCCACTTCTCCATGTTCACTAAGGAGGAAAAGCAGGCAAGGCAGAGTGGACATGGCAGGAGAAGGGAGAGGTAAAGTATCAGGAAGGGCTTCAGCGTACGCTCCTGGAGGGGGCTGCAGCAGGTAGGGAACCTCTCGCCTCAGATAGCTGGACAAGGGGAACCTCTTGCCTCAGATAACTGGACAGGGGAACCTCTCACCTCAGATAACTGGACAAGGGGAACCTCTCACCTCAGATAGCTGGACAAGGGGAACCTCTCGCCTCAGATAACTGGACAAGGGGAACCTCTCGCCTCAGATAACTGGACAAGGGGAACCTCTCACCTCAGATAGCTGGACAAGGGGAACCTCTCGCCTCAGGTAGCTGGACAAGGGGAACCTCTCACCTCAGGTAACTGGACAAGGGGAACCTCTCACCTCAGATAACTGGACAAGGGGAACCTCTTGCCTCAGGTAACTGGACAAGGGGAACCTCTCACCTCAGGTAACTGGACAAGGGGGACCTCTCATCTCAGGTAACTGGACAAGGGGAACCTCTCGCCTCAGATAACTGGGCATCTTCCTTTCTTTCCCTCCCTGCCTCCATCTTTGAAAGTTCTGAGTCAGAAAGGAGGCCCTGCTCAGCCCCAGCTTAGGGCAGTCCACTGTCTGGTGGCAAAGGAGAGGAAGAGAGGCTTCTTGACTCCTTTTCCATTCTGCAGCTCCCTTCAGGCTCACTGGGTTTGGTCTTTCCCCAGGAGAGCACTCAGTCCGGTGTTGGACTCAGAGGAAGCATGTCTGGACCTTCCCCAGCACCTCACCTCTGCAGGGGCAGACAAGGCATGTGCAGCTGCAGCAATCCATTCCTGGGGCTGAAGGTCAAAGGTCACCCCTTGCTGACCAAGTTGGCCTAAGAGACAGGCTGCTGCATTCTGTGAGAAAGGCAGAGGAAGAGAAGGATGGCTTGCATCTGAATGGTGTGCAGAAACAGCAGCAAACAGCACTGGCTGCCTGCTCCCACAGAGTCAGGGCAGGGGTCAAAGGAGACGGCTGAAGACTCACCACAAGAGAGACGACGTGTGAGCGGGTAAAAAGAGTGGCAACCTCACTGCCCAGCTTCTCCAATCTGGAATAGAGAGATACAGCGGAGGGTCCGGATGGCTGGTAAGGGTCCTTCCCTCTCCCTGCATGTCTATCTACTTCCAAGGCCCAGAGGTGATGAGAATCCAGGCCTGTTCTTTGTAGAGAAATGTTACTCTCTCTGTCTCAGCCCCTCCTAGGAAAACACTAAGAAAGGGGTGCTTTCCCCATGGGTCAGGGGTAGCTCCGTGGGAAGGAGACTTCAGCGGAGACCCAACTTTACGACTCACCCAGAAGGCAGATCTTGGAGCCGAAAGACAAGAAGGGACAGGAGGTAGAGCGCCACCTCAGTGGACTCTTCCCAATTGGCTACTTTCACCTACAAAGGAAGCCTGAGCTATGAGAACAACTTCTGGGTGAGATGGACCACCATCGGGTACCCAAGCATGCTGCTATCACTGGCTTACCTTGCCCTGGACCAACATCAGCAGTGACTCCAAGGCCAGGGGCTCTTGCCCCAGAATCTGGCACAGGCGTTCACTGATGTAGCAGCAGGAATAGAGAACCTAGGCAAGTCGGAAAGAGCCTGTCAGTGCCCAGAGCAGCCCTGGGCTCCTACAGTGGAAGGCTCCGCTGAAAAGCAGGCAAGCCTCTCAGTAGAGCTGCTGTCCACACATGGGGGCTGGGACAATTCTGACTGTCAATGTGACCGGAGTGAGAAGAGCCTAAGCAAAGCACACCTCTGAGTGTTTCTGTGAGGGCCTTTCCAAAGCGGGGGACACCCGTCCTGCATGTGCCTGGCACCATCCCACAGGCTGGGGCCTGGATGGAATGAAAGGGGGGAAGAAGAATCCAGATACTCCTGGATCGCCCCTATTCTTTCTCTCTGCTTCCTGGATGCCACCATGTGGACCACCCCGCTCTTCTCAGCCACGCCCTCCCCATGAAACTTTCCTCCTCTATGAGTTCCGCCTGACTCAGAACTCACTATGTAGACCAGGCTGGCAGGCTGGCCTCAAACTCGCAGAGATCAGCCTCCCTCTGCCTCCTGAGTGCTGGAATTAAAGCAAGCATCACCATGCCCAGCTATGGATAATTTCTCTTTTTTTTTTCTCTCTCTCTCTCCCTCTTTCCTCCCCTCCCTTCCTTCCCTGGGGGTTAAAAGAACTCTGAGGTATTGGGAACTGTGGGAAGGAAGTACCTTGAGAAGGTGGAGGCATAGGATATGATGCCGCAGACCAGAGACAAGGGATGGCCTCAGTTGGCTACTGTCCTCAGTCAGCTGATTGGCCAAATGCCAAGAGACCTACGGAGACATACTCGACTCTATCCCACCTCCCTTATTCCACGTCATTCCTCACACATCTTCAATTGGCCAGAACGTTCACTTGTAATCTCAGACCCTATTCTATTCCCGGTCTCCATGGCCAGTGGAGAGCTGATCCTGCCTGAGTTTGGTCTTAATGGAGGCAGGTTTAAAGGAAAGAGTTAGTAAGCAACAAAGTAGGAAAGCTCAATCTGAGTGCCCCCTGACCCTGGAGAAACATAATGGCTTCCAGTTGGCTGCCCTATCTCCTGGGCAGCTACCCGTTGAGCCAGGTAGCCAACACTCGGGAATTCTAGACATCCTATGGTGAACAAGTGGCCCAGACCAGCATGGGAGTGTCTGTTTCTGGAAATCCTGAGCAAGGAGAAGCCCAAAGCTTATTTTTCTGTCTCTCAACAGCAACTAGGGCCAGCCTCCTGAGTTCCCAAGTTGCAGGGAAGAAAGGAGCAAGACTTGGTGTCTCGGACCTGTTCCTTGGCGTCCCAACAGCTCGGCAGCCCCACAGGAGCGGTACACATGGCTGCCAGGGCAGAAGAAATGGCTCCAGGAATATCTTCACACTGCTCCCGCAGCGGCTGGGTCACTTGTGGGGCTCCTGTGGAGAAAGGGAAAGCATACTGGTAAGGTCTGGTTGTTTCTCACAGATCCCCCCAGTTGGTCTTTTAGGATTTTTTTGTTTGTTCGCTTTGTCTTGCTTTGCTTTTTGGCTTTCTGAAACAGGGTCTCATTATGTCCCAGGCAAGCCTTAAACTATGAAGCTGAAGATAACTTTGAACTTGATCCTCCAGCCTCTGCCTCCAGAGTGCTGGGATTCATCCATGCTAGGCAAGCAGTCTACCAAATGAGCTACATCCCCAAGCCCAATTTACACTTTCTGAGCACCTGCCAAGTTCCAGGCACTGTTCTAGATGATGCAGGTAGGAAGGACATAGGCAGACCTTTGGAACAAGAAGTTCGGATCACCTGGGGGCGTGTGGAAAGCAAGCTGCGGGACTGTTAGGCCATGAAGGAGCCCGTCTAACACAGCGCGCTGTGTGGTCAACAGGCTGGAGTAAAAGGCATTGGAGATGGCCCGGCTGTTCCCATCCACAGCTTCACACAGGACAGCAAAGCACTGAAGGGGAGAAGAGTAGAGGGCATCAGAAAATGGACTGGGCCTTAGTGAGAGCCAGGAATACCCCAGGAACCCAGGAAAGCGGTTGAGAGGCCAGAAGACAGTGGTCTAACCTAAGAATTCTTCCCGGGGAAAATGCACCCACAGTCTTCCTGGATGTCAGAGGAGGATTTGGGGATGAATCTTTCCCTTTCTCCTTTTCCCTCCCACCCCCTCTCCTCTCTTTCTCTCTCTCTCTCTCTCTCTCTCTCTCTCTCTCTCTCTCTCTCTCTCTCTCTCTCTCTGTGTGTGTGTGTGTGTGTGTGTGTGTGTGTGTGTGTACTGGGATTCAACCCCTTACACACACTCTTACATCTATCCAACCAACCCTTCTATTTTCTCACCAGCATCTCCCTAGATGATGTTTCTGAAAATGTGGAACAAGGGTATAATGATTCAGAAATTCAGGAGGAGAGAGAATTATTCCAAACTCCTCATTGTGCTCAGTCCTCAATGACATGACAGATGTTGGCCAATAACACCAGCGACTGACTGCTGGTCAAAATTTAGTCTAGACATTCAGAGCATTCTGACTTAAAAGAATGAATACAAAAATGGAATCTCAAATGATGAAAGTGTGAATGGACTGTTAACTGGAGGCAGGAAATTATCCCAATCACTAGTTTCTTTTCTTTTTTTTTTTAGATTTATTTATTTAGCCGGGCGGTCGTGGTGCACGCCTTTAATCCCAGCACTCTGGAGGCAGAGCCAGGTGGATCTCTGTGAGTTCGAGGCCAGCCTGGTCTACAAAGCAAGTTCCAGGAAAGGCGCAAAGCTACACAGAGAAACCCTGGCTTGAAAAAAAAAAAAAAGATTTATTTATTTATTATGTATACAGTGTTCTGCCTGCATGCCAGAAGAGGGCACCAGACCCCATTACAGATGGTTGTGAGCCACCATGTGGGTGCTGGGAATTGAACTCAGGACCTCTGAAAGAAGAGCCAGTGCTTTTAACCTCTGAGCCATCTTTCCAGCCCCCCCCCCCCCAATAGTTTCAACAACAACAACCATACAATCATTTTCCTGGGACATGAGTGTCTGTGTCCTCTCTGACCAGTGACAACTCAGCTGATTTCTCATTCAATCCTCCACTCTCCTGCCCTTAGCTTAAGGTCTGAGAAAGAGGATTTGAGGAGTTCATAAGGCTTTAGCGTAAACAAGACTGGAGAATACTAGCTGATCTGCAAGATGCTTCATCTTTTTCTGTTGCTTTTTGTTTGTTCTATGTTCAAGACAGGGTCTCACTAAGTAGCCTAGATGTCTCAACTATATGTAGGGCAGGCTGGCCTGGAACTCAGAGATCCATCTGCCTCTGCCTCCCCAGTGCTGGGATTAAGGGCATGTGCCATTATGCCTGGCTTTTTAAAAATATATTTATTTATTTTAAGACACTTATATTTATGGACCCTGATATATGCCAAACTACTCAATGCCTCTGCATTTTACATGTGGTGCTCTATCTAGTGGACTGTCTCCTTCCCTGACCCACCCAAGTTGGCAAGTGGCATTTATCTATCTATCTATCTATCTATCTATCTATCTATCTATCTATCTATTTAGTTTTTCGAGACAGGGTTTCATTGTGTTGTACAACCCTGGCTGTCCTGAATCTCACTCTGTAGACCAGGCTGGCCTCGAACTCACAGAGATCGGCTGCCTCTGCCCCCTGAGTGCTGGGGTTACAGGCGTGCGCCACTATGACTTCAGTCCTCACAATTTCCTTGAGGACTCTCCATGCAGAGCTAATGGCATCTTCTTCAGTGGTGCCTCTGTGCCATGTATGAAGTTCGCATGAAGTTCTCACTTTCCCTACTTGGCTCTTTTTTTTTCAAGACAGGATTTCTGTATGTAGTCCTGGCTGTCCTGGAACTCACTCTGTAGACCAGGCTAGCCTCAGACTCAGAGGTCTGCCTGCCTCTGCCTCCTGGGTGCTGGGACTAAGTAAAAGCATGCGCCACTACAACTGGCCCCACTTGAGTATCTTTAGTCTCTTCAAGGTGGAGCCTCTTTTACTCCTGTGGCACATGGTGAGACGTCAATAACATTTGTTGTAGTAATATAATCCTAAGAAAGGCACTGAGAGAAACACAGGAAAAAACAGAAAAGACAAAAATCCAGAAGCCGGAGGAGATTACCATAAGGCTGTCCCTGCGAAATGTCTGCTCACAGTCATCTGATTGGGCCAACAGCTTTCCCAACAAGTCCAAAAAGAGGTTGGCAGCCTCCTGAAACACCTGCAGGCTGGAGAAGAATGAACCCATGGCATCTTCCCATCCTCCCATCTGGATATGGGTATGGCAAATGGGTCAGTTCTGGCAAGGTAGATCGTTGCCAAGGAACTCATCAGAACGTTCCTTCTTTTGACTCTGCTAACAGACACACCGGGAGTGGGGGTGGGGGCTGTGGAGAGGAGGAAGGAGCTCACATATACCATTCAAGCCCCTTCTCAGCTATTTTCACAGTTTGATCCTTCCACTGAAGCCCATCTGTGCTGGGTGATTGCTGGACTCATAGAATCTGACTGACATGCAGCAAAGCTGGAAGTGTCTCAAGGTCCTTATGAGGATCAACTAAACTCTGAAGCTGGTCAGCTCATCTCTAACCCCGTCACATGTCACCACTTCTCACTTGCTCCTCCTAATGAGGAGGGGAATTAATGAAGTAGAAACTGAAGCCACACTGGCCAGCAGGGCAGAAGCGTCTTTTCCCCCACCTGTCACCTGTCTGGCTCCTCTCCAGATTGAAGGCGCATGAAAAGTAGGCCTGAACCACAGCCACCAGGTCCCGTAAGAAGGCCCCATACCAAGGTTGCTGTGGAAAGGGACAGAAAGGGCTGTATGAGGAGTGGAGACCAGAGGCAGAAAAAGTAGCAACAAAGGCAAGCAGAGTGCCAAGTGGAAAGGGGCAGGGAAGGAGAAAGTCAAGAGTGTCAGGCGAAGGGTCGCAGACCATCTGGAGACGACATTTGACCTGAGCAGCATGTTGGTGGAAAACTATCCTTTTCAGTTTCTTATATTTACCTGAGTTTGATACTTAGCCGCAGAGGGCAGCATCCTGAGGGCTGCTTTAGTCTGCTTTACCATGCCCTCATCAACTGGGGTGTGTGTGTGTGTGTGTGTGTGTGTGTGTGTGTGAAGATGCAGGGGAGGGGAGCTGTTCTCCGGGCTCAGCCATTAAGGACCCAAAGCAGGGAAGTAGCAGTTTGGCCCCAGCCACATGGAGTCTTGATCCCAGCTCTCCCACTTATAATATGGCCTTCTGCAGTGACTGCAGGGGCTAATCTCCGAACTTCAGTGTGCTGCTTTGAAAACCAGGTGATAGAGCAGAACTCTTCAATATTGGGGAAAGACCCATCTTTTGAAACTCTGATTCTTATTTATTTATTTATTTATTTATTTATTTATTATTTATCCATTGTTTATTTGTTTGTTTGTTTGTTTGTTTGTTTATCTATCTATTATCAGCTTGATACCGTATAAATTCTTATCCTAATAGTGAAATGTTTCATTGAGGCTTGCCCAGTGATTGAATAAAACTAAAACTTACTATAAGCCACAGTCATCCTAGGGTCCCCCCTGCTAGGTAGCCTCCCTGGTTCTGTGGGTTGCAGTCTGATTGTTCTTTGCTTTATATCTAGAATCCACTTATGAGTGAGTACATACCATGTTTGTTCTTCTGGGTTTGAGGTGCCTCACTCAGGATGATTTTTTTTTCTAGTTCCATCCATTCGCCTACAAATTTCATGCTGTCATTGTTTTTCTCTGCTGGAAACTCTGATTTTTATTTTCTCTTAAAAAACCACATTAGGTACACTGGCTCAAACTTCCACATGCCAACAATAGGCTGGAGCTAAAAAGATGCCCCACTTAGGGTTGGGGTGTCTAACATACTCCCTACTACTTAGACAGCTGCATGGCTCCCTCGCCTTCTTCACTGACGGATACTACTTGTTTAGCCCCAGAAGGCATCAGAATTTGCAAGTGATGGTCTGGTAATTAGAAAAAGAAAGATCGAAAGGAAGAGGTAGTCAGGTCAAACAGACAGCCGCTCCCCCAAGAGAAGGCAAGGAAAAGGACCACCTCTTGTCTTCAGAGGCTGCTGGGCTGCTGGGTACCTGCTGGATACTGCCGCTCTCCTGGCTGTGTCTGAGGAGGCTGAGAGGCAGCCTGGGCAGTCCTGCCTCCTGGCAGAAGGAGTACAGGAGTACAGAGTCACTGCAGCTGGACAGGAGACTGCTCAGGACACGGAGTGCAGGAAGGAGGTGGGAAGCACCCTCTAGGACGCCTTTCAGGATCTGGGGGACACAAGAAAGAGACAGCAGTGGTATAATTACAGGTAAAGGAAGAAGAGTCACAAATACTGAATGGTGCCGGGCGGTGGTGGCACACGCTTTTAATCCCAGCACTTGGGAGGCAGAGGCAGGCGGCTCTCTATGAGTTCGAGGCCAGCCTGGTCTACAGAGCGAGTTCCAGGACAGGCACCAAAACTATACACAGAGAAACCTTGTCTCAGGAAAAAAAAAAAATACTGAATGGCTCCAAGGAGTTAGCAGAGCAAACCATATGTCTGCATTTCTTCCTGGAGTAGTGGAAAAGCCAGGGAAGAAGAACAGGAGAACTGCATCAGAGATGACTCTGGAAGGTCACCTGACATAGAACACCAGTGATCAAGGGGCAAGGGACCTCAAGACCTGCTGTCCTCTAGGCCCTTATCATTGTTGTCTGTTCCCTCCTATCAATAGCCTTTCTCCTTAAAGACAGCACACACACACACACACACACACACACACACACACACACACACACAGTGTTCTGAAAAATAAAAACAACAGATATGAAGCAATGGCATTTAACTCCAGAGAAACAAGACATCATTCAGCTCTAGATCAAGGGCTGCCAATATTTCACATGCCAAATTTAGCCCAACATGTATCTGTCTGTATGCACCTGCACTCCAAGGATAGTGCTATACTCTCAAATGGGTACTCTTCAAAACAATATCATCAGTACCAAATGTCTCATGGTCCTATGCTCTCAATTTGGGCAGTTACTCTCCCATTTCACAGTGTGTAGTGAAGAACCACTCATCTTAAAGACAGGGAACTGATGCCTCTGTATGGAAAAGGCCAATCAAAGAAACAGCTGGGGGTTGGGGATTTAGCTCAGTGGTAGAGTGCAAGCACAAGGCCCTGGGTTCGGTTCTCAGCGGGGGTGGGTGGTGTGGAGGGGAGTCAGTAGCTAGGTCTTTGTGAATTCTGATCAGGGATTCTTATCTCAGAAGCCAAAGCCTTTCTGTTTTCTGAGAGACGAGGCTGGGCTGGTGAGATGGCTCAGCGGGTACAGTGTTTACGACATAAACCTGATGATCTAAGTTTGATCAGAGCCCACTTAGAGGTGGACTAGAGAACCAACTCCACAAAGCTGCCTCTGACCTCTACTCATGCACCATAGCATGTGCCCCCGAATTCATTCTTTTTTTTCTTTTTAAAGTTTTATTTATTATGTATACAGTATTCTGCCTGCACATATCCCTGCAGGCCAGAAGAGGGCACCAGATCTCATTACAGATGGTTGGAAGCCACCATGTGGTTGCTGGGAATTGAACTCAGGACCTCTGGAAGAGCAGTCAGTACACTTAAACTCTGAGCCATCTCTCCAGTCCCCGACTTCATTCTTAACAACTGCTTAATTGTTTTTAAACAAAGGTTCTATTATGTTGCCCAGGCTGGTTTCAACCTCCTGGGTTTAAGAAACCACCTGCACCAGGTGTGGTCACGAACACATTTAATCAAAGCAGGGATAGATGCAGGGGCGAGAGTGTATGGGGGCGGGGGCAGGGGCAGGGGCAGAGGGATCTCTTGTGAATTCATGGCTAGCCTGGTAGAGAGACCCTGTCTCAAAAATGGGGGTGAGGGTGGGATGAAGAAAAAGAAAAGAAACCATCTGCCTAACCTCCCCAGTTAGAAAAAGAGACTTTAATCTGCTTTCTCACATTAGAAATGCTCCAATAGCAGGGTGCGGAGGCAAATACATTTAATCCCAGCACTTGGGAGGCAGAGGCAGGTGGATCTCTGTGAGTTCGAGGCCAGTCTGGTCTACAAGTCAAGTCTAGGACAGCCAGGGCTATACAGAGAAACCCTGTCTTGGAAAGAAATGCTCCAAAAGCAGGACAACTGTTAGGTCCAAAAAATAAGAGCAAGGTACCAATATAATTCAGTTAGAAAAGAAGAATTTTTTTCAAAAACACATGAAGAGATGAACTTACTTTATGATCTCTATAAACTAACTCAAAATGGGTCAGAGACCTTAATGTAAAAGCTAAAACTATGGAACATTTAGAAAATCTTTATGACCACACCATGGCCCACACCTTTGATCCCAGTACCCTGGAAGCAGAGGCAGGCAGATCTCTGAGTTCAAGGATAGCCTGGTCTACAGAGTGAGTTCCCAGACAGCCAGGGCTATACAGAGAAACCTTGTCTCAAAAAACAAAAACAAACAAACACACACACACACAAAATAGAAATTAAAATTTAAAAATAGAGCAACGAATGATGGTGAATACCTTTAACCCCAGCACCCAGGAGGCAAAGGCAGGTGGATCTCTGTGAATTCCAGCTTGGTCCATACAGTGAGGTCAAGGCTAGCCAATGCTTCACAGAGACCCTGTCTCAAAAACAACAACAACATCAACAACAACAAAACCTAAAGATGCACAAATGGACAATAAAGCAGATAGAAAAAGGTGTTCAACATTCATCACAGTTGGATTCAAATTAAACATTGAGGTGCTGGGTTTTTTAATTGTATTTATTTTTATTTTTATTTTTATTTTATGTGTATGAGTGTTTGCCTGCATATAAATCTGTGTATCACTTGCATGCCTGCCACCCTTGGAGGTCAGAAGAGGATGTCAGACTCCCTTGAACTGGAATTATAGATAGTTGTGAGCTGCTACATGGGTGCTGAGAATTGAACCCAGGCTCTCTGGAAGAAGAGCCAGTGCTCTTAACCACTGAGCCATCTCTCGAGCCCCAGGGTTCAAATTAAAATAATGATAAGCTACTACTCACACTTACTAAAATGGCTATAGTCGGGAGTCAGGCAATAATAAATGTCAGCAAGGGTGTGGAGACAGCATAACTCACACGCTGTCAGAAGGAATATAAGACTGTACAGTTACTTTGGAAGATAATTCAGCAGTTATATGACCCAGCAGCTCCACTACGAAGTACCTAGCCGAGAGAAATGAAAACACATCTACACATAGATTTGCTTGTGAAACCAAAAAAATAGCTAGCCATGGTATCACTTGCCTTTAATCCCAGTCCTCAGAAGGCAAGTACATCTCTCTATGAGTTCTAGGCCAGCCAGGGCTACACAGTGAGACCCAGCCTCAATAAGAAAAACGTATGGAAACAAATCAATGGCCATCAGGCGTGACTAAAATGTGATTTGTCATCAGCAGTATAAAGTGACAAGGTTGGGAGCAGCAAGATGGCTCAGTGAGTAGAGGTGTTTGCTGCCAAGCCTGGTGACTTGCATTCAATCCTGGTACACACATGGTAGGAGAGAGATCCAACTCCAGAAAACTGTCACCTGACCTCCATACCTGTGCCAAGGCACAAGTGCCCCTAAGTATTCACAAATAAGCAAATGTCACAAAGAATTTTTAAAAGAAATTGAAGAGGCTTGGGGTGGAATAGGGCTTGCCTAGCATATGCAGTCCCCTGAGATCATCTCAGCATCATAAAATAACTAACGAAATAAATAAGAATGAAGTACCGCTATGTACTATATCATGAATAAACTTCAAAGACAAGCCAGCTGTGGTAGTGCACAGCTTTAATCCCAGCACTAGGGAGGCAGAGGCAAGCAGATCTCTGGGAGTTCAAAGCCAGCTTGGTCTACATAGTGAGTTCCAGGACAGCCAGCACTACATAGTAAGACCCTGCCTGGAAAATAAATAAAATAAATAAATAAAAACTTAAACAAGAGAAAGTGACTGGAAAGATGACTGGCTTAGTTGGGGAGCGCTTACTGTACACAAATGAGGACCTGTATTCACATCCCCAGCATCCACATAAAAAACTGGGTGCAGCAACATGCCAATCAAATCAGAGGTGGAGAGAGAGAGACAAGAGGATTCCCAGGGCTTCCTGGGCTACTGGAACTGGGGAGCCCTAGCTTCAGTGACAGCTCCTATCTCAAAACAAATAATAAGTCGATGAGTGACAGAGGCCGATACCTAACATGGACCTCTGGCTCCCACATGCCCAGCCATACATGTGCACATACATTGACACATGAAACGTGTAGCAAAAACGAGGAAAGAAATATAAACATATGTCTGTAAGTTCCTAGGAGGGAGGAGCACTACTCTGGAGATGCACAGAAGGGTTTTAGGAAGAAGGAGCCTGACTTTTAATGCTAATTAAAATGTTGCCCCTGAAAAACAAGAACCAAAAACTCCAAAACTCAATCGTTTCATTAGATATCTGCAGTATAAAATACTGTATATTGTTGTAATTATATTTTAATTTTTTTCAACAAAAATTAGTGAACTATGGTTACTCTCACTTTATAAATACACAAGAGCCTCCATTTTTGCCTTCTGTCCCATCATGCCTACCGTATTCGCTATGAAAAAGTTCACTGATTCCAGTTCTAGACGGGTATTTTTTCCCTTCAGAAAGAGCAATCTGAGGCCTGCTCTGTGTTCTTCTAACCTTTTCCTTGAAATAACCGGAAAAGGACCGCCTCTCTGTCTCCTTATGGTGGTGACATCATCTCGGAAGCTGGTCCCAACCTCTTCTACCTTCTGCGGCGTGTTACCTGCTCGCCAGTCCCACGCAGCTGACTCTGGATGCGCTGGCAGAAGTCGGGGTTACACAGCAGAGTGAGGGGGGCCTTCAGCTGCACCGGCACAGGCTCGGCAGCCTCGAGGAGGCCCTGCCACTCATCATCACTGTCCGGCTCCTGGGAGTTTGCAGTGAAAGAGGTCAAGAGGAGTAAGTGCTGGGGTCACACCTTCAACCCCAGACGAGAAGAAGCTGAGTGCTTTACAGAGTAACAAGCAGCCAGTGGCTCCTCCGGCATAGGGGTGTATTGTCAGATACTGTCAAGAAAGACGCAAGGGGCGGTGTATAAGGGTCTTGAAAAGTCCTTGTGGAGCGCTGGGGTGTGAGCACGGGGTGTGTGTACACAGAGGTACCTAGAAAAGTTTCCAGCGCAGCATGGCTGATAACGACAAAAAAAGCCAGTTGGGAAGGGAATGATAAACCATGGTCTGTCCCTATTAAGAACTACTAGGAAGTCATTAAGTAGATCACAGAACTGAGGATGTACCTTGTATAGGACTTCTATCCAAAATGCACTGGCCGAATCTAATCATGAAAGAACAATTGGAGGAACACTGCAAACTAATTTGCTTGTATATGGTTCTGGCTGGGCAGACTTCAAGAGTTTTGTCCCAAAGATTCATGTTTAAAGTCCTAGTCCCAGCTTGGCAGCATCCAGAGATGCTGAGATCTTTTTTTTTTTTTTTTTTAAGATTTATTTATTTATTATGTATATAGCATTCTGTCTGCATGTACACCTGCAGACCAGAAGAGGGCGCCAGATCTCACTACAGATGGTTGTGAGCCACCATGTGGTTGCGGGAGAATTGAACTCAGGACCTCTGGAAGAACACCCAGTGCTCTTAACTGCTGAGTCATCTCTCCAACCCCCATGCTGAGTTCTTTAAGAGATGAAGCCTGACCTGGTGGTGGTGGCGCACACCTTTAATCTCAGCACTCCAGAGGCAGAGGCAGGCGGGTATCTGTGAGTTAGAGGCCAGCCTGGGCTACAGAGTGAGTTCCATGAAAGGCTCCAAAGCTACACAGAGAAACTCTGTCTCAAAAAAAAAAAAAAAAAAAAAGATGAAGCCTAGTGGAAGGTTCCTAGGGAAACTGGATACCACCTTGCAGGAGGCATTAGGCTCTCCCTTCACTTGCACCGTCTGCTGGATAGTAGTGACTGACTGGAAGGCAAGAGGCAAGCAGCATGCATTCTCCCACTGAGCCACATACCCAGACAGGAACAAAGTATTTTTCCTAGGACCCTGGTTAGGTTTCAAAAGCCTTTTTTTTTTTTGAGACAGGGTCTTATTACATAGCTCTGGTTGTCTTGGAACTCACTCTGTAGACCAAGCTGGCCTTGAACCACAAATATATATATATTTGCCTCTGCCTCCCAAATGCTGGGATTGAAGTCATGCACCACAGTGCTCAGCTTCAAAAAGATTATTATAAAACCTTGGGCCTTCCCCAGCCTCTCTGACTTCCTGGGTTGAGATGGAATCCTTCTTTCCATGGCCCCCTGCTGTGGGGAGACTATCAGCAATGATGTCCTCACCAGAGCTTGCTCTTTAATCTCTAAAACCGTGAGCTTCTTAGTCTAAGGAAAACACGTTTTAATATTTGCCTTATTCTATAGGTGTATGTATGTACACCTTTGCATATTCTGCTGTGGATATCGCTCTATGTAAATAAAGTTCTGATTGGCCAGTGGCCAGGCAGGAAGTATAGGCAGGACAAGAGAGAAGAGAATTCTGGGAGGTGGAAGGCTGGGTGCAGAGAGACACTGCCAGCCGCTGCCATGAGAAGCAACATGTAAAGACACTGGTAAGCCACAAGCCATGTGGCAAAGTATAGACTAACAGAAATGGGTTAATTTAAGATAGAAAAAGTAGATAACAAGAAGCCTGCCACGGCCACACAGTTTGTAAACAATGTAAGTTTCTGTGTGCTTGCTTGGTTGAATCTGAGCAACTGTGGAACTGGCGGGTAAGAGAGATTTGTCCTGACTCTGGGCCAGGCAGGAAAACTCTAGCTACAATATTCCTCATGGCAGCAGGAGCCAGAAGAAGGTATAAGATTCCCTGAAACTGGAATTACAGATGGTTCTAAGTCAACAGGTGGGCGCTGGGAACCAAATCCCAGTTCCCTTGCAAGAGCAGCTCCTGCTCTTAATTGCTGAGTCATCTCCCCGCTCCACCCCCTCAGAGGGGGGAGGGGACTTAAATAAAGTACGTCACTGGAGCAACTGGCAGAATACAGAGCATAATTAGATTACTCATCTACTTACTGTTGTTACAATAACAGTAGAGTATCGACGTGAAAGTTTTCTTTCTTTTCTTAATTTTTTAATATTTTTGTTTTTGATAAAGGGTTTCTCTACATAGTTCTGGTTGTCCTGGAACTCTCTATTCTATGTAGATTAAGTTCTGGCTGGCCTGGAACTCACAGAGATCCTCCTGCCTCTGCGGCCCAAGTGCTGGGATTAAAGGCGTGCGCCACAACTGGTTCAACATGAAATTTCTGACTATGATAGTGCAAGGGAATGACTTTATTTTTAGGAAATATGTTCCAAGTATTTTGAAGTAGAAGAACATGTCTGCAAATTACCTCAAACTGATGGAAAAAGACAATCTGTCCATCCATTCATGGAGACTCATACAGCACATGTCACAAAACTGTGACTGAATCTGGGTGCAGAAAGGACTATAGTTTGAATGTTTGTGTCCTCTCTGAACTATTTTGTGGTGGTCACTTATTTTCAAAGCAAGTGTTAGGAGGTGGAGCCTAATGGGAAGTTTTGGTGTGTGTGTGTGTGTGTGTGTGTGTGTGTGTGTGTGTGTGTGTGTGTATGTGTTTGAGACAGGATTTCTCTGTGTAACAGTCTTGGCACTTGCTTTGTAGACTAGGCTGGCCTTAAACTCAGGGATCTGCCTGCCTCTGCCTCCCAGAACAAGTGCTCATAACTACTGAGCTCACCTCTCCAGCCCCACGATTATTCAAGTTGAAATTATTTCAAATTTTCAAAATTAAAACTCTCAAAGAGACACAAAAGGTTGAGGAAGAAGTACATGCTCTGATATAGAAACAAGTCCTAAAATAGATCATATGGTAAAAGAAGCACAATGCAAGGCAATAAACAAGATAAATCCAATAATGCAGAAACAGCCAAACTGTACATACACACACACACACACACACACACACACACACACACACACACACAGGAAGTTAAGAAAGTCTGAAAGGAGACAGATTAGTAATGATATGCATCTCTGGAAGTGAGGTAAGGTTCAACAGAGACCTTCATTTTTATTTATGTTTTTTGTTGTTTTAGTGTTTGTTTGTTTGTTTGTTTAGATAAGGTTCTATCATGAAGCCCAGACTAGCTAGATACTCTTGGGCTCAAGAGATTCTCTTCCTTCAACCTCCCAAAAAACTGGAACTAGGCCAGGCGGTGGTGGCACACGCCTTTAATCCCAGCACTTGGGAGGCAGAGCCAGGCAGATCTCTGTGAGTTTGAGGCCAGCCTGGGCTACAGAGCGAGATCCAGGACAGGCACCAAAACTACACAGAGAAACCCTGTCTCAAAAAACAAAAAACAAAACAAAACAAAACAAAACAAAACAAAAAAACCAAAAAAACAAAACTGGAACTATAGGGAATGTGCTAACATCCACCTTAGAATCTCCAATTTTATCTGTGCATTCTAATTTTTGAGAATTACATGTTCATATACTATGTAATTAAAAATCTATAAACCTGTAACAAGCCATTTTTAACACAGGGGAGCTTGTATTACAGCTCATTCTGTTCTAGAAGAGCACTCATCTCATCTAGACCTAATGACCCACCTCGTTTTCTAGATCCATTGCCTCTGTGCTCTGCTGGCCCATCGTCTCTGGCCTCAGCTCCGAGAACACTCGCTCACACTCCAAGGCGATGTGGTTTTCCCTGATAAGCAAAGCTGGGAGTAAGATGAATGACTTCTGGACCTGTGAGGCTTAAGGTCCATTGCCTTGTACCTCCCTCCAGGCTCAGGAAAAGGCCTAGGAGAACCAGTCACACAAGAGCTTTGTTTGTTTGTTTGTTTTTTGTTTTTCAAGACAAGGTTTCTCTGTGTAGTTTTGGTGCCTTTTTTTTTTTCTTAAGGTTTATTTTATTTATTATGTGCACAAGCCAGAAGAGGGCACCAGGTCTCACTACCGATGTTATGAGCCACCATGTGGCTGCTGGGAATTGAACTCAGGACCTCGGAAGAACAACCAGTGCTTAACCACTGAGCCATTTCTCCAGCCCCCCTAGAGGGCATTTCTTTTGGGGGCCTATGGAATGTGGTCAGTTCAGTATATATTAACATCCACACACAGATTCTTGATCCCAGCTTGATCTAACTCTCAAGTAGACTTGATTTTATACCCATGACTTTCCATTCAAATAATCTTCCCTTTAGAACAGAAATGGTTCTTGTCATTTCAAAGTACAACTGAGACAGGAAGAGAAAAATTCTCAAGTTTCCTGATGGATCAAGAAATAATTAGAGGGCCTGGAGAGATGGTTCAGTGGTTAAGAGCACTGGCTACTCTTCCAGAGGGTCCAGGTTTGAGTTTCAGCACCCACACCGAGCTCACAGTTGTCTGTAACCCTAGTCCCAGGGAATCCAATGCCGTCTTTTGGCCTCTGAAGGCACTGTTCACACACGATACACAAACATGCAGGCAACACACCTATACATACAAAATAAAAATAAAGAAAAAAGTAAACCAGAAGAATTAGAACCTAAGAACCTAAGACTCAAACTCCTAAAGCCCCATCTGTGTTTCGGCAATGGCTAGTGACAGCCATTTCATGTTTACTTTGATTGTGGCCAGAGTTCTGCTGGTAACCGCCCCTCCCTGACACACACACACACACACACACACACATATGCGCGCGCACACACACACCACTTTACCCTTCTCACCGAGATGTAGGAGGCAGTTCGCCAGCCGCCCAGTCTTCCCAGTTGCTCTGCATTCCTGAGTCCAATATACTAGCCAAGAGGCTTGGTTCCTGAGGAGCAGCCTTTAGTCTAGGCATAGGGGCTGCGCTAGGTATCCCCTTGCCGGGCTTATCTTCTTGTTCAAGGCCAGGTCCTGCATTCTGGTCTTTCTGTGAGAGGTGGGTAGGAGACAAGAGAACTATTTGGGCAGTATGGAACCTATTCATATCTTTTTACTTTTTTTTTTTTTTTTAATTTTTTTATTTTTCAGAGCTTTGGATCGAACCCAGGGCCTTGTGCTTGCTAGGCAAGCACTCTACCACTGAGCTAAATCCCCAACCCCATCCTTTTACTTTTGAAGGTCACCTCTTTCTCCAGCTCCCTCAAGTCACTAGCCTGTTTATGCCATGTGTTTTCCTCTGACCCACACACCTTCTGCTTGGCTTCTTCAGCCATGCGTTTACAGGCCTGGCGCAGGATGCGAGACTGGTTACCCTTGGGTGCCAGCCGATGGGCCTGTTCATCCTTTAGGACCTGAAGTTCTGGAGGTAGACGGCTGGTAAACGGGGTACCCAAATCTGAGCCTGCTGGTTCAGTTATTACTGCAGAGAGGGGAGAGGAGAGGACGTGATTATTCCGGGGCTGTAGCCACCACGTCCACTTGGCCAGGGACAACTTCAGTGTCTCTAGATCCCTGTGGAAAGAGGCCATTCTGACAAACAAAAAGCAGGGGTGGTAAGACCTATAGGAGGAAAAAGTCCAAGCTGGGGAGGAAGGAGGTGTGTGGCATCCAGAGAGTGAGGAGGGAGTAAGACGGGAGGAGAGCCCTGGGGACCCCGGCGACTCACTGGTGACACGGCCAGCAATGAAGGGGTGATGCAGGAGGTCTGGCCAGGACAGACGCTGCCGCGGGTCCTTAGTGAGCAGCCCCTGCAGGAAGTTCTGTGAAGAGAAAGAAAACTTCATCAGCCCTTCCTGTCCTTCCCTCCGGGCTGTCCCGCAGCTCTCAACAGTGCAGGCAAGCCAACTCCTGCATCTGTTCTTACAGCCGATCAAACACACCCTCACTAACTCTTCCCTGGGATTCCAGGCAGACCACTGCCTTCATCTAAGGCGCCATGGCTGCTATTCACGGACATTCCATAACTCAGAAGGAAAAACAAATCTCCGTGTCACCAACTCAGAAGAGCAGGGAGAAAAATCTGGAAGAGGGGTGTCACTTTCGCAGCCACCTTCAGAAAGGAAACATTCACAGTCGTGGGCTGTGTGTGGATGGGTATGGACTGATGCATCCACGGTTAAACACAACACAAGTTCATGGATGTGTTTGGGAACACTCAAAAACAGAAAAATTTCAGTCAATTTTCAGATGGGGGAGGGACAGAAAGGGCATATCTGTTAAGAAGAAATCCTTAATTAGGCCTGAAACAAGAACAGAAAGTAGGTACTGGAGAGATAGCTCAGGGGGCAAGGACACTTCCAAAGGACATGAGTTTGGTTCCCAGCACCCATATCAAGCAGCTCACAACTGCCTGTAACTCTAGCTCCAGGAGATCTGATGCCTCTAGCCTTCAAGGGAACTTGAACTAACACATACACACTTAAATAAATCTTTTAAGAAAGAATAATTTTTAAAAATCTAAATAAATAAACCCATACAGAAGTTACTAATAGGCTATGAACACTGTTCTAAAATGTGGTGACTTGTATAAATGTAGCTGTTGCTGAAGGCTTCTGCAAACCTACCTAAGGAAGAAGGAATATTCTAGGTATATTAAAAGCTCATTTAAAGCTCCTTTATTTAACTTTTTTTGAGAATTATTTGAGTACCCCCAACTATGTAAGTTAGGGAAAAAGGTGTCCCCTTTCATCTTTGGTAAGCCAAAGGAAACCTGTAATGAGATTTGATTCTGGGAGAAGACTGTATTTGAATTCCATTGAGGCCAACCTTGCCCAAGATAAGAAATGTGTACAACGGGCTGGAGAGATAGCTCAGAGGTTAAGAGCGCTGCTTGCTCTTCCAAAGGTCCTGAGTTCAATTCCCAGCAACCACATGGTGGCTCCCAACCATCTGTAATGAGATCTGGTGCCCTCTTCTGGCCTGTGGGGATATGTGCAGACAGAACATTGTATACATAATAAATAAATAAATCTTTAAAAAAAGAAAGAAAGAAAGAAAGAAATTCATACAACAAACTCCTCTTCTCCCCCACCAACCTGCTGGGACATAGCTAAAATGAGTAGGTACCACTTCCTGTCACCCACCCCTAATCACCACCCATTCTAATAACTGAAGAGCATTGAAAACAGTGTGGGGAGCAGCTAGATCACATCCAACACTGTCTCTGATGGGGACCAGAAGAACTAGGGGAATGTAAAAGCCCAGTAGCTCTTTCCTCCTGTTGCCTTGAAATTACTTCCTGCTTTGATAAAGCATAGGCTGCCGGCATAGATTTGAAAAAGGGGCAGAAACAGAGGAAGGCAGGTTTCTGACATAAAAGTTATCCCCCTTTACCTCCTATTACCTTGAAGCAGGAGCTGATGCTGGAGGGCCAGCGCACAGGGTCCTTGAGAATGAGGTTGACCAGTTGAAAGATGCTGGTTGTGTAGAAAGGAGGCGTGCCTACAGCCAGCTCATACAGGATGCAGCCTACAGACCAGAGGTCTGCTGTGTGGTCATATGGTCGCTCCTCCACCAGCTCTGGAGACATATAGAGTGGTGTGCCTTTGATGGACGTCAGCACCATGGTGTTAGTGCTCATAGCTCGGGCAAATCTGTAGAGGTGACAGGAGAGCAATGACAAAGATCTTCTTGACCTAGTCACAACTAGAAATGACATCTGAAGATAGGGGCTGATGTCATGGTTCAGTGGTAAAGGCAAGTGACATCATGCCTGATGCCCTGAGTTCTAACCCCAGGACTCACACGGTAGAAGGAGGGAACTGACTCCTGCAAGTTGTTCTCTGACCTCTACACATGCCATGACATATGTGTGCCCACATCTCCACATGCACAATAAATAAACATCATAAAAATATTTTTAAGGGGCTGGAGATGGATGGCTCAGAGGTTAAGTGGCACCAGATGTCCTGAGTTCAATTCCCAGCAACCACATGGTTGCTCACAACCATCTGTAATGAGATCTGGTGCCCTCTTCTGTGTCCATAATAAATAAATAAATACATCTTTAAAAAATATTTTTAAAAAGAAAATTAAACCTGGTCATTCACTATCTGTTAGCTTATGGGATAACTTGAACCAAAGCAGATATAGTACCTTTGACCAGTTCCAAAGGCCCAGCCAGAGGCCCATCTCGAGCTCTGGCTCTAACGTGAGGCTTTGGGCAGTCTAGGACTCCCTGAAGGAGGAAGAGCATAGATGGAAGCTCGGGAACCCTACCCAAAGTCACAAAGTTTGATGCCGCCGCCTTTGGCAAGAAGAATGTTCTGAGGTTTCATGTCTCGGTGGAGGATTCGGTGGGAATGCAGGTAGTACAGAGCTGACACCAACTGGGCCGCAATGGCCTGAACCTAGGGCCAGACAAGTGCAAGGTCAGAGGAAGGAGCCAGCTGATGAGACAGACTTCCGCACTGAGGCTGACTAACTTGACTTTCTGTTCTTCCCCTCTCTTCCAGGGCCTCACATTACACTATACCCTCCCTGATTCTTGTTCTCCTTAATTCACCCTTGTATTTGTTCAAGGAAAAATCTACTGTATCTCTCTTATTGGCCTCATCACCACAAACAAAAGATTCTGCTTCCCAGAGTCATCATCTGTAAGGTGACAATAATATCACACCTACCTCCCAGGGCTATTGTACAGATTAATGGAGCTAAAGCATGTAAAGCAATGTTAAGAATGGTACCTGGAGCCTGGGCAGGTGGTGGTGGCGCACGCCTTTAATCCCAGCACTCGGGAGGCAGAGCCAGACAGATCTCTGTGAGTTCGAGGCCAGCCTGGGCTACAGAGTGAGTTCCAGGAAAGGTGCAAAGCTACACAGAGAAACCCTGCCTCAAAAAAACAAAAACAAAAACAAACAAACAAACAAAATGTAAAGGTGGAGAAAAATTGAAGAAGACACTGAACCTAATCTCTGGCCTCTACACGCATGCACATGTATAAGCACAAGAACCTACACATACCTGCACATACACAAATATGCCCTCATATATACATTACACAGAGACACACACACATACACACAAATGAACTCTTGACGCCCTCAGCTTGCAGTCCTAGCTCTTTACCTAGAAAGAGATTCAAAGTATAGGAACATTTGAGTCAGGAAGCATACCTGGTCTTCGGGAAGTTTTCCATCATCTTCCAGAATCTGAAAGAGTTCTCCTTCAGCATAATCTGTTACCACCACCACCTGCGAGGAGAAGGCAGTATGACATGGACGGGACAGCCATGCACTCTGTAGCTGGGAAATGTCGGGGGCCCTTGGGCTTGGAAAGAGGCAACCCAGCACCATCCAAACATACCTCTTTGTCAGTCTCAAAGCTGTCAAGCATATGCACAATGTTGGGATGCCACAGACCCCGCATGATTTCAATCTCTCGTTGCAGATTCCTCAGCTCTTTCTCTGAGCGCCCCAGTTTGGGGATGAACTTCAAGGCCACCACCTGTCAGGAGTAAAGTAAAGAATCAAGGCCTATCCACACCATGGAGAAGTGCAAAGAAACTCTCAGACCAGCTGTGCAGCTTGGGAGAGGCTCAGACTCGGTGAGCTGCCTGAAAGAGACCTTCTCCATTCTGTCGAGCTGCTTATAAGTAGTGCAGTGTGCTCCCTGTAAGTAGTGCAGTGTGCTCCCTGTAAGTAGTGCAGTGCGCTCCCTGTAAGTAGTGCAGTGCGCTCCCTGTAAGTAGTGCAGTGTGCTCCTTGAAGGTAGCACAGTGTGCTCCCTGTAAGTAGCGAAGTATGCTCCCTGTAAGTAGTGAAGTATGCTCCCTGTAAGTAGTGCAATGTGCTCCTTGTAAGTAGTGCAGTGTGCTCCTTGTAAGTAGTGCAGTGTGCTCCCTGTAAGTAGTGCAGTGTGCTCCTTGTAAGTAGTGCAGTGTGCTCCCTGTAAGTAGTGCAGTGTGCTCCTTGTAAGTAGTGCAGTGTGCTCTAGCTTTCCTGAGCTCTCACATGCTGGGGTAGGCTTTGGGGATTCAGTTGTCTTTGAGTCATTTCTGCTCCTGTAAGTAACCCCTCACTTACACTCCTTTCAGTAACCCCAGTAAAACTTGCTAGTTCCTCTCTCTCTCTCTCTCTCTCTCTCTCTCTCTCTCTCTCTCTCACACACACACACACACACACACACACACACACACACACACACACACACTGAAGCTATTCCAAGCTTTATCTTAGAGCTCTACAGTTCAAGATTTTATACTGCTTGACCAACTCTTAGTATGCATACTAACATATGCTAACCTCCCACCTTGACTTTCCCCCAGGGTTTACTCTATGGATTTACTCTGGCTTTGTCAACCCATCATCAGGGGGAAACAGTTACTGCCAACAGATCCCTCTGATGGATTCTGGGAGAGGTCTTCTGACATAAGCAGAGGACTCAAGGTGAGAGTTAGGGAACAGAGTAGGAAATGTGAAGTTGGAAGAACAGATTTCAAGGGGTTTATCTTAAGTACAACAAAGAATACTGACAGCTTCTGTCATTAGACATTGTACTAAGTAATTAAGTGTGAAACACATTTAATCCTCAGATCCCATCAATCATCCTCCACTGTACAGTTTGGGGAAACTGAAGCATGGAATAGTTAGGCAGTTTGTTCCTAGTTCTACAGCTGGGATCCGACTCCAAGTAAACAAATTTCAGAGCCTACATATGCTAGGAAGTATGCTGGAGTCAGGGGCCTAGAAATACACACTGTGCAACCTTTCTGTCCCAAGTCTCTGCTGGAGTAGGGGCACTGGATCCCACCCAAAAGTTTTTCTTGGTTCACTACCTGAGCACTGTATTTTTTTCGGCCCTTATACACTCTGCCAAAAGAGCCTTCTCCAATCATCTCCAAAACGTGGTACTTTTCCATGGCAAGGGTTTCAGGGTCTCTCAGAGGGTAGGAATAAGATGGTGGCAACGAGCTGTAGATCCAGGAACAGCTCCACACATCTGGGAGGCTTAGCTTGGAACATGGGAGAAAGATACACGTTATCAGCCATGCCTTTCCCAACTTTTCACAATAACATAGACCTCAAAAACATGATCACGATGGAAAGATGACCAGAGCTTGGAAACAGAACGTCTCAAGCCTCCCACTCAGGCTAGGTGCCCACAGCACACAGTGTCCCCTTTCCTCTCCACCAGCGATGCTCACATGCTCCTTCTATAGCTCCCAAGTTCCTGACACCGTCAGCTCGCCCAGCACCGCTGCTCTTGACTCCCGTTGCGAGCCGAGGTCTCCCAACTCTCCCCCAACCTAGATGCTCCAAGCTTCTCAGGCCGAGGGCTGGTGGCCCGGGCTTCTAGCTTACTTTTCTCCTCTATTCTTCCTTGCCGCTCTCTTTGGTTTCCCACGCTTACCAGTTTTACTGCCTGGAACTGGCCAGAAGTTTAAAGGACAAAGCTCTCAGAGATGTGTGACAGACACATTGGCACTTTCTAGGGCACTTCTGTCGCTTGGCTATCAGGCCCCACAAAGGACCCAGAGTCTTCAGTTGCCTAGAAACCGCACCAGCTTTCTTTACCCCGCCCCGCCCTACTTTTCCGTCTCTAACTTCCCAAAGGCATTTCCGGTTCCGGCTAAGAGCCGGAGAAGACATGGCGGCGTCTGCGTCGACAGCTGCTGCTGAAGAGGACTGGTAACTTTGGGTCATAGGTTTTGGCTGGCTGCCTGGATCTGGTGCTGGGAACTAGGAGCAGCTTCCTATCGTCCGAACCGCGGGCTTGAGGGGTGGATCAGGGGGCGAGAGCTGGCAGAGACCCTGACATCCTTTCCTAGGCGAGCTACTGGACCGGGAACGGAGGGTGGAGGGACGCTGATCGGAGAAGGGACTGGGTCTGCGCCGGCCTGGCCAGTTGGGCCCACGCCTTATCTATCCAGTTGTCCCCTCCTACGGCCCTACCCCTCCCACTTCTCCCTGATGTGACTTTCGGGAGCCTGGAGGGTGGCTGCTCATCACACCTCCCGCCTCTCGGAACGGACGTATCCCTCCTCGTACCTCTCGTGCCCCTAGGATCCTGCCCTTTGGTGCAGTCCATTTCTGCCTTTGCTTTCCTCAACCTTCCGAATGAATCCCCGACAGCGCTAGTAACTACTGTCAGAAAAGCCTTACTCCCCACAGAAGCCCTCCTGCTCTCTCGAGCATTCTTAAGAAGAGACCAAAGGCCTTTAAGGACTTTGGGTTTTAAAGATCAAGATGTGCTCACTTCGTATTTAATTAGCTGGATGTGATGCTGACCAGACCAGCTAGCTCCTGTGAGTTGGTGCCAGCTGTAATTTAAAAAGAAAAAAGAAAAAAGTGGGCGTGGCATTACCTCATAGAGTAGTTGGGAGGATCACTGTGGATTTGTAACATACTTAAAAGCCTGCTTTTCATTAATTGCTGAAGTATAAGACCTCAAGAGACAAAATAGCCCAATGGACGTCTGTCCGACTTCAGGACTTACACTCTTAGGGCTAGGATAGTCTAGTACCCAACCTTCTGTCACGTAAGACCTTACCACTCACTCTCTCAGTCTGTATCTGACATCCAAGACCCAGGTCACCTAAGGTGGGCAAAATACCGAAGGATGTCTTAACGGAGGCTGGACCTCAGTGTTACATTGGTTCAGGAACCCAGCCAGCAGCTTCCTTTATAAAGCCATGCAGACTAGTGCTCTTTGCTGTTAGGAGGAATGTCTGAGGTTATAAAGGACACCTGAGCCATGAGAGAGTATCAGTGGTCCCAGTAATCTATGCCAGCCAGAATGTCCTTTTTACCTGTGACATAATAAGCTTTATATATTGAGGTTCTACATAAGGCTTCCAAAGAATGCTAAAAATAGTAGTAACCACCACTGATAAAGCTCACACTGGGGGTGCTCCCTCTTGGTACAGGTTTCTATGTCACCTGGGCAGAGCTGTGGACTCAGTCACTCATCTTCAGTGTCACTAGAACTGTTTCTATGTCTCAGTGTGTGTCCTCTGATGTATAAAAGGACCAGGAACCCCGTACTAGACACCCAGCACGTGTGTACTTACAGTCCTCAGATTATGCCCTTCTCTTTTTCCTTTTAAGTGGGGGGTGAGGGGGAGATCACTTAGACGAGATACTATGTCTCAGACACTTGGGCAGTTTATAGAAACAAATCATTTTTAAGTCTCACAGTAGCCCTAGTGAGTGTGTTGTATTATCTCTAGGGTAGTAGACAATGTAACTCAGGCTTCCAAAAATAAGTGACCTGACCACATAGCTGGTAAGTAGTTTGTGCCTACTATTAGCTACAAGGCTTGTGGCTCTTCTAATGCAGTATAGCTTTTAGATTACCTAAACCTGTTCATCTTGGTATATCCTTTTAAGGATGCCTAGACTGATTGGTGCTAGCAAGGTTACTGGCCGTGCCAGGGTACAGGGAACTATGCTGAATGGTAGTATAGGTAGACAGGAGTGATATTGGTGACCTTGTTAGTAATGAATGGATACCATATATGTAGGTCGGAGAGGAGCCATTCAAGGATAACCAGTTATAGAAACCTGAGCAGGAGTCAGGGCCTGCCTCTGCCTGGGCCTATTTCTCCTTGTGTTAAGCCTTGCCTAGTTGTCTCAGCTTTCTGGGAATCTGTTTTCTCAGGTTGGCAGAGGTGAGCTCTAAAATGCTAGTTCTCATTCTTTCTACCTGGCCAACTGGCCACCTAAACATTTCCCTATTTTACAGGCTAATTTGGCAAGAGAGTGTATTGAGGCAGATTGCTTTTTTTAAGTCAGTCTCCATCAGCCTTGGCGGACTTCAGCAGGGAGAGCTGTAGTGGTGACTCAGTCTCCCCCTTCCTCTCCAGGGTCCTTCCCTCTGAAGTTGAAGTGTTAGAGTCTATTTATCTGGATGAGCTACAGGTGATGAAGGGAAATGACCGGTACGTATTCAGGCAGGGGTGGGCAGGAGTCTTAGCAATGAGATGGTTCTGCACAGAATCTGGGCTCAGGATGTTAGGAGCCTTGACTCAGAGGTGACCCTTGTCATAGAAACACTGTTCCTTTCATCCTCCCCCTGAAGAGAAACAAGTCCCACATGCGTTCCTCTGCCTGCTTTACTCTCTCACCCCTCCTCCCTAGCTTTCCAGCCCCTGCCCAGTCACATCCTGCGTCTTCACTTCATCCACCTGCAGATCTTCACCATGGGAGATCTTTATCACTCTGCACCCTGCCACCGCAGAGGTCCAAGATTCACAGTTTGTCTGCTTTACTCTGGTGCTTCGGGTCCCAGGAAAGGTGAGGCTTCTGCACAAATATAAAGGGAGGAAGAGGAGAGGCCCCAGAGTGGATCGCTTTCATGACCTTTTGTTGCTTTTTCTGCACCAGTATCCCCATGAGGTGCCACAGATCTCCATCCGTAACCCCCGGGGGCTTTCAGATGAGCAGATCCACAAGTAAGT
Source organism: Onychomys torridus (assembly GCF_903995425.1). Classification (NCBI taxonomy): domain Eukaryota; kingdom Metazoa; phylum Chordata; class Mammalia; order Rodentia; family Cricetidae; genus Onychomys; species Onychomys torridus. The sequence continues at coordinate 58,824,083 of NC_050465.1, read as the reverse complement.
TGGGCTAGTTGGAACAGGGAAAACTCAGAATTCAGCCCTGCCTGCTGAAGGAAGTTTTAATATTGGTTTCATTTTTCCCCAGGATCTCACAGACACTGGGCCATTTGGCCAAGGAGGGGCTAGGCACAGCCATGCTCTATGAACTCATTGAGGTAAAGTGTGATGGCCTGGGAAAATGTCCTTCCTTTCAGGCTAGAGCATCCTGTAAGTCAGTACATTTAGTCCTGTTTGCCTAAGGCCTCAGTTAGGTTAGAAAGATCACTCCCATGCTTCAAAAGGAACTCCAAAATGTAGTTGAGTAGCTTCCCCAAATTGTCAGTCCCAACATCTTGATGAAAAAGTACTTTTCCTCTTTTGTTTTATTGTGGCTTTGTCATCCATTTATTTGTAGAGTCCGGGTCTTGCTCTGGGCCATTCTCTGCTTTGGCCTCCTATATACTGGAATTCTAGGCGTGTGCCACCATATAGCAACATTTCCTCTTCAGCTTACATTTATTTTTCTGTTCTGTACTGTTCCATTCTTTTCTTTCTATTTTTGTTTGTTTCTTACTATTTATTATTAGTCTTAGTTAGGGTTTCTATTACTGTGTGTGATCAAACACGGTGACCAATAGCAACTTGAGGAGGACCAGCCCATGACTAAGGGAAGTCAGAGGAGGAACCTAGAGGCAGGAAGGAGCCATGAAGAGGTGCTGCTCACTGGCTTGTTCCTCCGGACTTGCTCGGCCAGCTTTTTTATAGCACCCAGGACCAACAGCACAGGCACCCCTACAATGGGCTGAACCCTCTCCATCAATCACTAATTAAGAAAATGCTCACAGGCTTGCCTTCAGTCCTGGCTTATGGAGGTATTTTCTCAATTGTGGTTCCGTCTTAGGTGATTCTAGTTAACCATGATAGGTCACTGTGTAGCTCTGGCTGTCCTGAAACTCAGAGATCCGTCTGCCCCTGCCTCCCAAGTGCTGGGATTGAAGGAAGGCATGCATTCCCACATCTTGCCTTCTTGTGTGTGTGTGTGTGGGGGGGGATGATTAGGGGGTGGGTTGGGAGGGGAAGGCTAGAGGGGGTGGGAGGAGGGATGAGGGGGATCTTTGATTAGTATGTAAAATGAATGAAGAAATTTTCTTAATTAAAAAAAAAAAAAAGAATGTATAAACACTATGTAGGTAACAAGTTGGCTTGGTGGATGTCACACCCAGCCAGTCACTTCTGGAAGAAGTACATGGGATGTGTTCCCAGTCTCCTGCCTCCACAGTTCAGTAGCATCTTCTCTCCTTTCAGAAAGGGAAGGAAATTCTCACAGACAACAACATCCCCCATGGTCAGTGTGTCATTTGCCTCTATGGTTTCCAGGTGGGTTTCCCAGCGGGGACCTGGGCTGAGCTTGGGCAGACGGGGAAGGGCTGGTGAGTCACTGATACAGGACTCTGCACGTCTGTCTCCCCACAGGAAAAGGAGGCCTTTACCAAAACACCGTGTTACCATTACTTCCACTGCCACTGCCTTGCTCGATACATCCAGCACATGGAACAAGAACTGAAGACACAGGGACAGGAGCGACAGCATGCTGTCACCAAACAGGTAGACATGGCCGGCCAGACCCACTCACTCACCCACAACCCTTAGACCTTCACATCCATCGCCATCCCTCCATTCTTGTGGCTTTTCATCATTTAGTTGTGGATACCTCTGCGATGAAGTCTCACCCTATCCAGAGAGAAAGGCATCCTGTGTACTGACATATTGCATGCAGCTCTGCAACATTTCCAGACCTTTCCTTAGGCAGCCCCTTCCTCCTCTGTCCCTCCTCATTGCGTGTGCCCTTTAATCCCAGCCCTCCAGAGACTGGGCTGGCTGGCTGACAGGGAGCAGGATGTGATTTCTCCTCTTGTTTTAGAAGGCAGTCGGTGTGCAGTGTCCTGTGTGCAGGGAGCCCCTTGTGTATGATCTTGCCTCGCTGAAAGCAGCCCCTGAACCCCAACAACCCATGGTAAGGGATTTCCTTCTGGTCTAAGCCAGGAATAGTGGCATTCTCTAAGGAAAGAGAAATGGCATCTTGTCTCTGCTGAATTCTCTGGAATTGGGTTTGACTTGCTTAAGACTACTCTGCAAAGCCACAGCCCCCACCAGGAGCCTAAGACTTCAGAAGCCCAAAACCAAGAACTCAGATTGGGAATGTGGCTCATTTGGGAGTACACTTGCCTAGCACACACAGGGCCCTAGGTTTGATCCCCAGCACTGCATTAGAAAACCTGGTACTGGTACAGTGGTGCACTCACGTAACCCCACACTCAGAAAGCAGAGGCAGGAGGATAAGCAGTTCGAGGTCATGTCTGGCCTTATGGTGAGTTTGAGGCCAGTCTGGGCTCTATGAAATTCTTGTCTAAAACAAAACAAGAAAATAGGGCCCTTGTGCAGCTGTCCTCGGACAATCCTGGAAGAGTTAGGGTTCAGGTCATCTGCCCTCTCATTTGGGTTTCTCCTCCTGCCATTCTGCTTCCTTTCCTCCAAGGAGCTGTACCGACCCAGTGCAGAGAGCTTGCGCCAACAGGAAGAGCTCAAGCGGCTGTATCAGAGGCAGCAGGAGAAGGGTGGCATCATCGACCTTGAGGCTGAACGGAACCGGTACTTCATTAGCCTTCAGCAGGTGAGGGAAGGGAAGGGGTCCCCCCTTGGCTTCGGTGCCTCCGGTGTTCTTAGGAACACCATGGCCCCAGTTGCCTGAAGTTGCAGCTTGATAATGGCTGCCTGGTAGTGGAGAGGGGTCTTGAGTGCTGCATTGCCTCTCTTCTTCCTAGCCTCCTGCTGCTCTGGAGCCTGAGTCAGTTGTGGATGTCTCCAGAGGACCCCAACCACCTAATGCCCTTTCTGCAGAACAATCTACTTCCCTAGCTGCCCAATCAACTGTGCCAACTCCTCTACCCATGGCTGCCCAGTATGTGTATGAGAAGATTCCAGGGGCTGGGCCAAATCAGCAGAGGCTGGGTGAGACCCAGAAATCCATGCTCAACCCTCCACGATCTGGTCGTGGCTCCTGGCGACAGTATGATCGGAGGCACCCAAAAGGAGGGGAGTGCTGTGCCCCAAAAGGTACCAGTGACATCCAAGAACTGCCACCTCCTGAGAAGCCTGTGGACTTAAAGCCAGAACCCCATAACAAAGGGCTTGCCAGTCTCCCTCAGGAGAAGGGGCCTGGTAGCTGGCAGGGCCCCACATCTCGCAGGACTCGTGACTGTGCTCGCTGGGAACGTTCCAAAAGCCGTACACCAGGTTCTTCCTACTCCCACCTACCTCGGGGCCAGGGGGCATACCGGTCTGGTTCTCGCAGGGAGCCACTGGGCTTGGAATCCGAGGAAGGTTCCTAGCAGTACTGTGGGGGGACAGGGAATTGGGGGTGGGAGGGAGGCAATAAAGAGATTTGGCCTTCTTTGCTTAACAGCATCTAGCTTGTGTGGTATGGCTCTTTTTCTTTTTCCTTTTTCTTTTTGGAGCTGAGGATCGAACCCAGGGCCTTGCACTTGCTAGGCAAGTGCTCTACCACTGAGCTAAATCCCCAACCCCTCTTTTTCTTTTATTTATTTTTTATGTCCATTGGTGTTTTGCCTACATGTATGTCTGTGTGAGGGTGTCAGATCCTCTGGAGCCAGAGTTACTGACAGGTTCGAACTGGGTATGGATCTTTCTAAATTGCCATAAGATTTGGGTATGTCAGGGGCCCCCACCTTTGCTCTAAGTCCGTTCTCCAGAAGTGCTAAGATGGAATGGGTCTCAGTTCCCTGCCAGTGGTCAGTTTTGAGGAGGTTGACATTTGGGCAGAATCCTTAAAATACCATAACATACAACTTTCTGTCCATTTACAGGCATGCACTGTCGACCTGTTGGTTGTTTTGAGATAAGGTCCCACTGTATCCCAGACTAGCTTCAAGCTTTATACAGCTAAAGAATCCCTGATCTTCCTGTCTCTACTTCCTGAGTGCTCCCATTACCGGCCATTGCCATCACGGCCAGTCTGCAAATGCTAGGCAAGCATTCTACTGCCTGAGCTACATCCCAAGCCCCCTTGTTGTTTGGAGAGGAAAAAAGGTCTCACTGTGAGGTTCAGGTTGGTCATGAGCTTTTGGCAATCTTAGTTACCTTAGCTCTGGAATTGAAAGTGTGTGCCACATGGCATACCTTTAATAACAGCATTTGGAGGGCAGAGGCAGGTGGATTTTTTTTAGTTCAAGGCCAGCCTGGTCTCCAGAGTGAGTTCCAGGACAGCCAGGGCTACACAGAGAAACCCTATCTCAAAAAAAACAAAACAAACAAAAAATACCACGTGCCATAATGTCATGCAATAATGTCTCTTCCTAGGGTGGCCTTTCAGGAAGGCATATATTTCCCATTAACAGTCTTCTTTCCCTCTCTTAGGCCATGCCCATCATCTGTATATGTGCATCTCGGAGGCACCTGCTGTTGCAACTCCTATTTTATTCTCTCTCTCTCTCTCTCTCTCTCTCTCTCTCTCTCTCTGTCTCTCTCTCTCTCTCTCTCTCTCTCTCGCCTTTCGAGACAGAGTTTCTCTCTGTAACCCTGGCTGTTCTGGATCTCACTCTCACTCTGTAGCCCAGGCTGGCCTCAAATTCACAGAGATCCGCCTGCCTCTGCCTCTCAGTGCTGGTGTTAAAGGCGTGCGCAGTTGCCCCCACCACCAGACTTCCTGTTTTATTTTCAAGTATAAATACAGCAAGGGAGGAAAGTCACAGAGCAGATTAGTTTGACAGTTGTTTATGGATTTTTTTTTGAGAGCAGATAGTGGTCTGGTGGATCACCTCAGAGATTCAACATTTTCAATAGCCCCCACGGGGTCATTTTTATACAGCATGAAGTAGCCTTGCACCTGGGCAGGACTAATCTGGGATGTAGCTTTAAGGACATGTTCTGCAAAGTTCTCAGCCAAGGAAGGCATTTGCCCTGGATAGAACCTCTGGAACATCTGGGTCAGCTGCCAATGTGAGCAGTAGCCCACATACTCCTTCAGATCTACTCGCCCAGGACGTATCAGGGCAGGATCCAGCCTAAGGGGAAAAGCAGAATCATAGCCAACAGTCCTGCTAGCACCCAAAACAGACAATCTCAACCCCCAACCCATCCAAGGCATAGAACTAGAGGTTTTGCCTTCCTTTCTTGTTACCTGTCGATGTGGTTGGTGGTCATGAACACGATGCGTGCCTCAGTGGAGGCAACGCCATCCAAAGCATTGAGCAGTCCGCTGAAGGTGAGGCGCCCTAGACCTTGGTACTTCACAGGGTCTAGAGGATGACAGGAACGTGAATGGTCATGTCTTAGGTAAAACTGAGCCCCAGTCCCCACTGCAGCTCCCTACTTATCAGCACCCTTGTTGCTGACTCAGGCCTCCAAAAATTCCGGTCTCCACTCTTCCACATTTACTTCTGACCCTCAGTATCTTAAGTAAGAATTTCCCTGGGTCAGGGAAATGGCTCTGTGGTCAAAAGTGCTAGCTAGCTACACAAGCCTGAAGACCTCAGTTTGATCTCCGACTCCAAGGAAAAGGCCGGATGCAGTGGTATATATCTAAACCTTACAACGGCGGCATGTTGAGGGCGGAGACAGGAGTATGGAATGACCAACTAGAGAGGCTGCTTCAACAAGGTACAAGGTGAGAACTGACTCCAAAAAGTTGTTCTCTGACCTCCACACACATGTACCTGCATAAAAGTATGCTAAATCAGCTAAACAAGACTCCGCATCTCCAGCATCCTCACTTACTCTCCACAGCCAAGTCTCGACTGAGAAAAGCAGCATCCACATCCTCCAGGAGCACTAAGCTCTGCTGGGGGGCTACACTCAGCAGATGGTTGAGCCGGTCATCTGAGAGGCTGGCGTCTGTGAGGCTGAGCAGGCAGATGCTGTGCTCCAGTTCTCCAGCCAGAGCTGTTCTGTGGACAGACATGGAAGGAGGTCCTAGGCAATCTGAAGACTCTTTGGGACTCCTAGGAGATATGCTTCACAGGCCCAAGTCTCCTGTACCACCCACTTGATGTTCTGTACGGCTCATGTTTCCCTGGTTCTTAGTTCCCACATCTCTCTTCCTACCCTATCAGTCCAGTTTTCCCACAAAGGCTGTTTTTCAGAGTCGAGAGAATTTGACTACTCACATAAAACTGCTCTTTCCACAACCAGGGGGCCCATAAAGAAGGTAACCACGTCTGTAGGGAATGCCTAGGGACATAACCAAGATAAACAAGACCTAAAGTGAATCCTGTACACTGGCCCTGGTGTCCACATTCCCCATCAGCTCTGTTCCCTTTTAGTCTGGTGGTCTCAGTATCACAAAAAGGTGTCCTCATAGACAAGTTTTCTTTTCCCATCTCCTGAGCTAGAATTTTTCTGTCCCATCATCTGGCTATAGACTAGCCTAGATACCAGCTGCGTCTTACCTCTGTCAATGTACCACTTGGGGTTATCAATGAATTCCCGGATATCTTTGACAATTCGGTCAGCCAGGCCCTGCTGTAGGACTACAGAATCCAGTGGCCTGCGGCGGCGTGGATAACCAAAGGTACGCCATTCAGAACCCACCGCTGTGTACATCACCGTCTTCCCCTCCTCCTGCTGCAGGGCTAGTGCCCGAGCTGAGAGCAAGGAAATGAGGCAGTAAGTCTCTGGATCACAGCTGATTCTGCAATTAAGTAGAGCTCTGCCCTGGTGCCCTCCTCCCAAGTACTTGGATCCTTACTAGTCTTCCTCTCCGAGCAGCTGATGCCCAACCTCCCCATTCCTAGGAGCCCCACCAGAAGCTTGCCTGTTCCGTCTCCTACCTTCTTCCAGGATGTTGAAGAAAACCTTTCGGTCAGTGCCCAGGGCCGTGAAGGTGACAGATTCCCAAGGAGTCCCTGTTTGTAAGTCTACCATCTGCATTTCTCGATTTCGTTCTACCCGGATCCATTTCCCCTGATACCTGAATAAAACTGTCAAAGTGACCCAGTTTCCTCCATCAATCGGTCCTATCCTCAGTGCCCTTCCTAGCTTCCATACTTACCAAATGAAGTGGTTTCCAGGGCTGGGGATAAATTCGAACTTGGTGGAGATTCGGCCACTTTCATGCTGAAGGTATGAGGTTTCAACACTGAGGTGCTGAGTGCGGGTACTGTGTCGGGTAAGCCAGCTAAGCAACCAGGCATAGCTTCTGTCTCTAGCAGGGACTTCCAGTGTGATCATGTAATGGCGCCGGAATGCCACTAGACCCAGTTGGGCTCCTTTCCGGGCTACAGCCAGAGCTGTGCCCACACCTACCAGCCCAAATCCAGCCCCAAAATAGGGATTGTCTTTTAGGGCCAGAACAAAGTCTGTAAATGGCATCTTGAAAGGAAAAAAAAAACCACACAGATGCTTATAGGCCTTGAGGCACTGTCAAAACCTAGGGGTGGAGAGCAGCAGAGCTGGGAGAAAGCATAAGACAAGTTTAGAAACCAGACCCATCAAATATGCCCCACTCCCCCGAACTCCCACAGAAGCAAGAGGCAAGGTCAGCAGTACTGTGTGCTTCAATATCCTTTGGTGGAGGAGATACAGTGTTGGAATGCCAGAGCACTCCAGGCTCTCCAATCCATTTTGCTCTTGAGATAGAAAACCTTTAGCCAGAAGACCATGTTTGGAGATTTTTCTCAACTTCAAAAAGCAAAGTAACTAGCTTCACATCAGGACAAGAGAAAAGCAAGACTTTGGTCCCCGGCAAGAGCTGAGACGGAAAGGGTCCCCACTGGGTGGAGTCAGCAAAGGTGGTTTTTCCATTGATCTATCAGTGACCACATGCCTTATCATTAGACATATCCTTCAATATCCTTTCTCTTACACCCAGCTCCTTTTCTTTTCTTTTCTTTTCTTTTCTTTTCTTCTTCTTCCTTTTTTTTTTTTTTAGACAGAGTTTCTCTGTGAATTTTTGGAGCCTCTCCTGGAACTCACTTGGTAGCCCAGGCTGGCCTCAAACTCGGAGATCCGCCTGCCTCTGCCTCCCAAGTACTGGGATTGAAGGCGTGTGCCACCGCCGCCCGGCCTGACACCCAGTTCCTAATGGCCTGTTCAGACCTTCATTTCTTCCCATTTAAACTATTTTATGCAAGTTAAATATTATTTCTTGAAGTGGCATTTGAATAGCCCTTCGGCGCTTGCATCCTCCAGCCACCACACCCGGACCCTCTCCAATTCTGCCACTTTTACTCCAGCACCCACGGTGACTTTTTCCCATTGAGTTCAAACACAACCGGATACGCAGGGACGCCCACATTAGGACATCTACCTTTACCAGCAGTTCAACAAATATGCAAATCACTACCTACCTCTGGCCCACTCAGTTCTGTTGGTTCCGAATACCCCCTTCTTTATTCCCGGCATTCTTATTGAGAGCTCACAGGCTATTTCCTCCACGGAGCCCTGTCCAAATTCAACCCAATAAGATGTGACTAGGCCTAACTGTAGACAATTCCCAAGGGAAAAAGGACGAATTATTTCCAGCACACCTCTCCTGTGACACTCCACCACCGCCACTTTGTCCTCCGCCTGGCACGCCGGACCACCGGTGAATTGACAGCGGTGACCTCCGCTAAGGCTTGGAGCTGGGATCCAGGATTCCAGAACAACTTTGCATAGAAAGCCACTGACGAAGCTCTTCCGGCTCCCGGTTCCCGAGCCTAACACGCCGCAGCTGACTCCGGGACACCCTACACTACACAGCTCGCGCTTGCAGGAACGTGGTCGGGATAAATCTGTCACTCCGCCCCCTTACTGCCATTGACTCTCTGGCCCTCAGACTCGATGGTAAAACCAGGCCGCAATCGGAGGTAGCGCCGCTAGGCCACGCCCCCGAGCTCCACATCTACTTCCCGCCACACCCACCACAAAGTCTGAGCCACTCTGCCCTGCGACTCTCGATGGTTCCGCTTGGGGCTTCAGAGCTAGGATACTCAAGGACATAGAGGCGGAGTCGGGGGGTGGGGGGGAGAGAACCATAGAGTAGCACCGGCCGCGGAGAGAGACAGAGTGACCGCTACACGTCGTATTCCCAGAGGCGCGTGGGCCGGGCGCGGCCGCTGCAAAGGCTCCAGTCGCTCCTGTCTCTGTCAGACCGTAGAGATGCTGCTCCCACCGGCCCTGGGATAGAAGAAGGTGAGAGAGCGGCTGGCGGCAGGAACGTGGGGAAGTGCGGGTGCTGCGAGCCGGAGGTAAAAGTTTTCCTAGCCCCAGCGTGAGTGGGCCTGGGAGGTGGGACCCCGAGGGAGGGGAGGTGCCGAGGGGAGCACGCCGACGAGAGGGACCCGGGCGCATCTTCGCGTCACTGCTCTGGGCCCCGCCCGGGTATCCGCTGCCTCTCCTCAGGACCATAATCGTGACGATGCATCATTCCAAGCCTTGCAGGTTCCGGAACGCCTTTCTCCTTCGCTGGATCTCGTGACTTGGCTGTCGCCGGAGCGCGTAGACGCTGTCGCCGCCTCCACTTTACAGATAGGAAAGCTGAGTCCCAGAGAAGCGAGGCGGGCGCTTCTGTTCAAGGCCACAGGGTGAGTCACAGCCCAGAGGCGCGTGGGAACCGAGGTAGTCCGGGGCGCCTTGCTCCCCGGGCTTTCGTGTCCCTTGGTAATTCAGTCTCAAAGAAAAGCACGGTACTTCTCTCTGGCGCACCCCTTCCTCGAGCGCCGCATCTTCCCGAGGCGGGTGATGGAGCTGGAAGATTGGCCAGAGCAGCAATTATAAGTAGTCGGGGGAAGCTGTAGTTTCCAAAGAGCCTCTCTGACCACGGAAGTGCTCTTCCATGCCACCTTGTGAATTTCTGTCTGCTCTTGCTGGTTTTGAGTGGAGGGATTCTGCGGAATAAGGAATAGCCGCTCTCACCTGGCTCTTCTTCAGTCCCGGTGACCCGATTTCATCAAGTAATTATTGTCAGTTTTGGGTTTTGGTCTTTTGAAACAGGGTTTCTCTATGTAAGAGCCTTGGCTGCCCTGGAACTCAGGCAGGCCTCAAGAGTTCCACCTGCCTCTGCCTCCTGAATACTAAAAAATTTTAAAATTGAGCCGGGCATTGGTGGTGCACGCCTTTAATCACAGCACTCGGGAGGCAGAGCCAGGCAGATATTTGTGAGTTCAAGGCCAGCCTGGTCTACAGAGCGAGCTCCAGGAAAGGCTTCAAAATTTTAAAAATTATCTCCTATATTAATTAACAGGGCATGTAGTTTAATTCGTTTCTCGGTTGTATTAGGTTTTGGAGGCCTGGGGAAGTTAGTGAGTTCCAAAGTCACCTTGTATTTGAGGAACCACTGGTTTGACACCTTGGTTTAAGATACCAGCTTCAAGTTAGCTGGTCCATAGGATTTTCATGTCTGACTTGTGTGGCTTGTTGGTGCTTTGTGTTCATTGAAGTGAAAAACGTCAATATACTACTCAAAGCTGGACATCCAGTGTTGGCAATATATAATAGCTCATTTGTAGAGTACTTGCTTGGCATGCACAAAGCTCTGGGTATGATCCCTATCACCGCACTTTTGGGGGAAAAAAAAAAAGATGTGAGTTAGAAAATTGGTTCACTGGTTAAGAGTGAATGCTGCTCTTTCTGAGGACCTGAGCATCCATTTCAGGTGTTTGACAACCGCTCCAGTTTCAGGGGATCCAATCCCCTTTCTGGACTCTGTAGGCACCTGCACTCCTATGTACATATCAACACACATAATTAAAAGTAAAATCTTAAAAACAGGTGGTGTTGTGTACACCTGGACTCCCAGCACTCGGGAGGTAGATGCAGTACCAGGAGTTCAAAGTCATCCTCAACTACACACGTCTTTAAAGCCAGTGGAGCTGTACATCTAGGAAGGGAGACTGATAGGCAAACGGCAGTGCAGTATAGTTTCTGATAGAGCTACATACAGAGGCTGTCAGGACCCAAAAGAGAAAATTAAGAATGTCAGGAAGCTGGGTTGGGGATTTAGCTCAGTGGTAGAGCAAGCGCAAGGCCCTGGGTTCGATCTTCAAAAAAAAAAAAAAGAATGTCAGGAAGCATTCACAGCAGAGATGACACTTATTTTCTTAAGGAGTCGGTATATTTGATTAGCTAGACGAGAGATTGAGATGGATTGGCTGGGAGTGGCAAGAAAATGGAGAGGTCTGCAAGCAAAAGAGAATGTCACAGTCAGAAAATGGCAAGTCATCTGTGTAGGAGGGCAGAGGAGGGAAGGTTGTCTGGAGAGGCAGGTGAGTGAGGACCATAAGTGAAGGGATGGTTTTATATCTGCCCTGAGAATAAAGAGATCATCGGGTAGTAAGAGAGAGATCCTCTGGCCCCACTAAGTTGCAGTGGTCACTTAGCTGGCAAGAAACATAACCTGCATGCACTCTTTAACGGTGGCCACAACTTGTTGATTCTCTACTAATATTTAGGATAATAATGTATGGCATGTTGTCATGAAAGGAAATTCCTAAGTGGGTGGGCCAACTTCAGAGAAAGTAAGAGTTCTGACTGCGTGTGTGTATGTATTTATATGTTGGGTTTTTTTTCTGATTATTTGTCAGCATTTAGGAAGGCCACAGCACATCAGTCAATGATAATGACAGACCCCGTGTTGGCATCCCAGCTGGCTAATGGCACTGGAGAGATGGATGGACTCTGCTCTGAGCTGTTGTTGATTCCCCCACCTCTCTCAAACCATGGAATCCTGGGCCCTGTGCAGAACACATGTGCTTCCGGGGAGCCTGCCCCTTTGCCTGCTGACCCAGGCTGCCTCCTGGTAGAGGCCACAGCTACTGAAGAAGGTCCAGGGAACATGGAGATTATTGTGGAAGCAGTAGCCGGAACCCTGACCCCAGGAGCTTCTGGAGAGACCTCAGGTACAAACATAGTTGCTACCAGGCCAGTGGGACATAGCCTTGAGTGTTTTGTCTGTGCTATTTTTGGTCTTTCTCTTGAATGTGATGAGAACACAAGGTAGCATGCTATTTTTATACCTAGAGATGTTATAATTTGGGTTGCAGTTGATGCATGTTGATGGAAGGCTGGCAGGGTAGCATACAGCCTCGTAACAAACTTTTGGCAAAGTTTTCCCTCTGAGAGCTTCATGTCTGCTAGGCAGTAATCAAGAACAGAAAACAGTTCTGGCACCTCTGCCCATTCTGGCTTGTCCTTACTCTGACAGTCCTTGGGGAGCCTTTCTTCCATACTGACCCTAAGTCAGCCAGTCATTAGGCCAGAGGCCCAGCCTAATCAACCATCCTGAGTTTGGCAGGGCTTTCCAGAAGTAACTGGTATTTCCTTACCCTAGTTTCCTGTGTGTAACATGCTGTACTTAACCAGGACATGCTGTTTACCTCAGAGGGAAGTTTCTCTTTATTCTTTCTACATCTAAAACATTCATTTTTAAGAAACTTCCTATTCTTTTACTGTTATCTTTCGGTTACAGTTGTAAACTTTGTCTTCTGGCAGTGTAGGATAATAGCAAAGGATTCTGGGGAAAATTAGGTAATCTGACCATGTAAGAATTCTAAACTGAGCCAGGCATTGGTGGTGCATGCCTTTAATCCAAGTACTCTGGAGACAGATGCAGGAAGGTCTCTGTGAGTTGGAGGCCAGCCTAGTCTACAGAGAGAGTTCCAGGGCAGGCAGGGCAACACAGAGAAACCCTGTCTCAAAAAACCAAAAACAACAACAACAACAAAAACCATAAACTTCTCTCTGGGGGAACAAAGAGAAAGCATGAATGGACTGTGTGTTGGTGCACACTTTTAATCCCAATACTTGGGATACAGAGGGTGGCTGATCTGTGTGAGTTTAAGACCAGCAATTGCTACATAGTGAGACCCTGTCTCAAGTTAAGGGGTCTGGCAAGATGCTCGGTGGGTAAAGGCATTTGTCACTAAGCGTGATGACCAGAATTCAATCCCCAGGATCCACATAGTGAAAGGAGAAGACCAACTCCTACAAGTTGTCCTCTGACCTCCAAACGTGTGCATGTGTAAAAACTAAAAACAATATCTTTAAATTTTAGAGTTCATTGTTTTTTGTTTTTTAAAGAAAGCTAGATATGGTGGTGAACACCTGTAATTCCAGGGCTGAGGAGGCTTGCCGAATGTTCTGAGCTAGAGGTCTATATAGTGAATCCCAGGCCATCCAGGGCTGCACAGCAGGATGTTATCTTGAGGGGAGAGAGAGAGTAAATGAATGAATATGAATGACTATATGCAGTTCACAAAGAAGAAATAAATATAAACAATAGAGAGCCCTATGGGAAAATGCTTAATTTCATAGAAATGCTATTTTTGCCTCTCAATTTTGGTCAAAACTAAGAATTTTAAGTTTCTAGAGTTGGCCAGGTGTTGGTGGTGCACACCTTTCATTCCAGCACTCAGGAGGCAGAGGCAGGTGAGTTTGAGGCCAACCTGTTCTACAGAGCAAGCTCCAGGACAGCCTGGGCTACACCAGGCTGAAACCCTGTTTCCAATACATACACACACAAACAATCAAACTTCTAGAGTTGAGAAGATGCTGTATAAGGATATATAGTATCTTGCAACTTTGAGTGTTTGTTTTTTTTTTAATTGTTTGTTTGTTTTTGATATGTAGCTGTGGCTGTCTTGGAATTTACTATATAGAGTAGGCTGGCCTAGAACTCACAGAGATCTGTCTCCCTCTGCCTCCTAGGTTTTGGAATTAAAGGCATATGCCACTATGCCCAGCTACTCTTTGGCAGGATATAAAATATATATCTTTTTTAGTGCTGGGGCATAGAACCCAGGTTCTTGTACATGGTAGCTAATTGTTATACTATCACCCAGCTGCATCCACAACATAAATTAAGCTTTTGAAGGTCAGTTTAGCTACATTGCAAATTTTACAATAATGCACACTCTGACATAGTAATTCCACTCCAGGAACCTTTCTTAAAGGAAGACATACATGCATGCAAGGATGAGGTGTATAAGGCAACTTTGTTGTTGTTAAAAAACATCTCTGTGGTCCATCAGAGCATAATTTCATTTTGATTTCATACCATGAACTGGCTGAAAAGATAAGGTAGATAGAATATGTAGTCACACACAAAAATAACATTGATAGGTGAATGTGCTGGTATGTGTCAGTAATCCCAGCATTCCTTTAATCATAGTTCTCAGGAAACTGAGGCAGACTAGACTAAACTACATAAGCCAGCCTGGGTTACATGTCAAGACCCTCTCTCATGGGCTTATGAGTGAGTGCTCAGTAGATAAAAGTGCTTGCCATGCAACCCTGACAACCTGAGTCTCATCCTTGAACCATGTTGAAAAGTTCATACAGATGAGGGAGCTTGGGTCTCTAACCCAACACTCCTTTGTGAGATGGGAGGTGCAGACAGGAGACTCAAACCATAAACTTGAGGTCAAATGAAACAGTGTAGGCAGTGTCCTTTGTGTGATGCTTGGAACACAGCACAAGCTCATGCCAGCCATCACCTTCACCACCGTTATTACATCATCAGAAGGATGGAAGCCATCTCACCAGTATGCAGTAGCATGTGTGTATACACATCTATGCTCGTGTAGATGTCCAAGTCAGGGATCTTCCTCAATTGCTCCCTACATTTTATTTCTTTCTTTTACATCTTATTTTATCTGTGGTGAGTGTGGATATGTGCGCCTGTGCAAACAATTGTGAGCAAACAGTTTGTGGGCTTCGGTTCTCTCCTACCATGTGGGTTCTGGGGATTAAACTCAGGTCATCAAGTTTGGTGGCAAAGGCCTTAACCCACAGAGCCTTTTCAGAAAGGGTCTCTTACTGAACCTGGAGCTCATGAGCTTGGTCTGGCTATGCTGGCCAGACAGTAAGTTCCAGAAATCTGCCTGTCTTTGACTGTCAATGCTGGGGATCTGAATTAAGTCCTGATGCTTACATGGCAGGCACTTTGCTTAGCCCAAATTTGCTTTTTCTTAATGCTTTCTGGATTTTATTGTTTGTTGATTCATTAATACACTAAGCACGCATCTTTTGCCAAGTATTTTACTAGACACTAGAATTCCAAACAGGCTATCCCTGACCTATGGGCTTATAGTTCAGGTGCAAAGCCTAACTTGAAATCCATCTGCACTCCATGACTATAAAAAGATTCACTTACATTTCTACTAGTGACTAACTCTTTCAAGTCTTGTTCCATCTGATTCTGTGCCTTTCTCTGTCGGTCCTCTGCCTGCAGGTGTCCTGGTAAAGGTGGTGGAGGTATACTTCTGTGAGCGCTGTGAACAGAGCTTTGCAGAGCCTACTCTGCTCTCCCTGCACCAGTGCACTGAGACCCATATTCAGGCTGTGCAGGACCTCTCTAGCCCCCCGTGCTCTGTAGAGCTGCCCCCCAGCAACCTCACCCTCAGTGGCCCACTGCAGGACCCCAGCCTGCCAGATAGCCCCCTGCCATGCCCTGTATGTAGACAAGAGTTTGTCCAACCCCAGGCCTTGAAGAGCCACTTCAAGATTCACCGGGTCACTCCCAACATATTCTCCTGCCCAGAGTCTGGCTGTGTGTTCTCTGCTGAAGATCGCAAGGGTCTGCAGCATCACCTGAGACAGACCCACAAGGCAGTTCCTGTGCCCTGTTCATTCCGGGGCTGCTCCCTGCTTTTTGGGAGCCAGCAGGGAATGGAGCTGCATCGGCAGGCCCATTACCCTTTCCACTGCAGCCATTGCAGCTTCATGGGCTCCAACGTCAAACTCTTCCGGCAGCATCAGCGGAGCCATGGAGCCAGTTCACGGGGAGAACTTTCTGCTGTTCAGGGCCTTCCATCCCAGGAGCTGCTGCCAGGTAGGGGGCCAGGGACCGACTAGTTTCCTGCATAGAATATATCTACAGTTGATCTCCTGTGACATTTGTTTCCAGTATGACTGTTCCATGAGTATGACAGAATGTAGACCATGGCTCAAGAGGATGGAATTTCAGCCAGGCTATGGTGGCACACGCCTTTAATCCCAGCACTTGGGAGGCAGAGGCAGGTGGATCTCTGTGAATTAGAGACCAGCCTAGTCTACAGAGCAAGTTCCAGGCTGGCCAGGGCCATGCAGAGAAACCCTGTTGCGGGGGGGGGGGGGGAGGGGAATACTGGGTGACATGGGAAAGGCTCTAGAAAACTTGAACCAATCAGAATACATGGGACCAAAGGAAGCCTTTGTGAGTAAAATTGGATTTATGCAACATATAATCTGAAGATTTTTTAACAGTATCTTCTATTGATCTGTTTCAGACTATGCTATCTAAGGATGAAAGTGCCTGTCAGTGACTATTGCTACTAATAGAATGTTTATTGATTGCCTTGAGAATGAATGAGATTGGAGCTGGATGAAATGGTGCATGCCTGTAATCTGAGCACTTGAGAGGGTTAGAAATTCAGGGTCATCTTTAGCTATATAGCAAGTTCCAGGCCAACTTGGACTGTATAAGGTCATGTCTCCAAAAGCATAAATAAATAAATTGTGAGAGTGGGCAGAGAGGAATAGAGTTGGTTCAAAAAAAGAAAAAGAAATCTTGCTGGGCAGTGGTAGCTCATACCTTTAATCCCAGCACTCAGGGGGCAGAGGCAGGCGGATCTCTGAGTTCAAAGCCAGCCTGGTCTACAGAGTGAGTTCTAGGATAGTCAGAGCTACACAGAGAAATTCTGTCTTGAAAACAAAACAAAACAAAAACAAAAACAAAAAAAGAAAGAAATCTCAGGAAGGGTGGTACTTTATCAATTTCTCCTTTTAGTCTCAAAACTAACAAAAGAAGCATGAGGTGAGTGGGAGAGCAGGAAGTAGAGAAAATAGTCCAGGAGAGGACAGACAGAACTTGACTTGCCGAGCCTCTTTCTTGTTCTTACATCTAAAGAGAACCTTTCAGGGGGCAAGGTATGAGCCTGAAGTACCAATTAGGCTCCTGAGTAGAACAGTGAACAGTCAGAGTATTGTCTCTGCTTTGAACATCCACCCTTTGGCTCTGGAGATCTGGGCCAAGGAAGTACATTCTACACTTATCTACCTCTTAGCTCCTGCCCCCTTCCCAGTGACTTAAAAGTTCTGAGCTTCAAGGGGTCTAAGTCTGTTGTTATCGTAGTTTTTTACACTAGGTTTTTACTCTTGGTCTTCAAATCCCTGACTTGAATAAGAATATATAAATTTACTTAGCATCCAAGATCCTTTTCTGCTAAAAGGAGAGAAGAATAATTCTGCCTGCCAGTAAGTATAATACTAGCATTCGGTACTGTCATTGGCCCTTGTGGACTTGAAGTTTTATGTGCCCCCAGCTCCCAAACTGCCTACAGGAGAAGGAGAACCTTCTGAGGAAGCAGGTGCACCATTGCCTGGGCAGGAGTCAGCCGAAGAGGATGTAGAGGAAGAGGAGAGTGGCACCCACAAGGACTCCCAGAAAGTCTTGGATAAAAGCCAAGGAGCTCAGCAGTTGGAAGGTAAAAACATCACTGAGGTTGAAGCTCTTCATGGTAGACAGGAGTGGAGAGTGGGGAGCCTGACGTTTAGGCCTTAGGTTTTGGTTTTCTGGGCTTCAGTTCAGATCCATGTTCTACTTAACTCAGAAGTCAAGATCTAGGGCTAGGGAAATAACTCAACAATAGAGTATTCCCTTAGCCTTTGTCAGTCCTTGGGCTTAATCTCAAGGACTTAAAACCAACAGCAAAGTCTACTACGCAGTGACAAATAGGTCAAATAATCTGGTAACACAGGGCAGTGGTACAATACAATTTGTTCTCCTAGGCAGGGTTTCTTCAGCCATTGTCTTAGGGTTTCTGTTGTACAATGGAACACCGTGACCATAATAAAGCAAGTTGGGGAGGAAAGGATTTATTGGGCTTACACTTCCATATCACTGTTCATCATTGGAAGAAGTCAGGACAGGAACTCAAACAGGGCACTGGGAGCCAGCAACTGATACAGAGGCCATGGAGGGGTGTTCTTTACTGGCTTGTTCAGCCTCCTTTCTTAAAGAACTCAGGACCACCAGCCTAGGGATGGCACCACCCACAATGGGCTGGGCCTTCACCCATCAATCTCTAATTAAGAAAATGCCTTACAGGCTTGCCCACAGCCCAGTCTTATGGAGGCATTTTCCAGTTGTGGCTCCCTCCTCTCTGATGACTTTAGCTTGTGTCAAGTTGATATAAAACTATCCAGTACAGCCATAGCCCTCTTTAGCAGGGAAAAGGGATTCTGTTCATAGTATAGTTATCACAGGTTATTGATGATCAACCTGTTTTGTCCAGCTACCTAAGTTTTTTTTTTTTTTTTTTTTCCTGAATCTTTGTTTCCAGTTTCAAACTCAATAGAAACACTTGAGATTCATCCCACAGGGAGAATATTTAAAAGAATCTGATTGTATTTATTACCAGCTCTCAATTATTTAAAGCTCAGTGAACCAGTATTTGGAACTTGAGGGTACTATACCTTTCTTTCTGCTCACTCATTTTGAGACTCTTTGCTTCCGCCCTGCTGATCTTTCTGCATGTCAGTATAAAGCAGGGGCAACAAGAATAAAAAGGCTCCATCCATATTTTCTTGGGCAGCTCCACACAGAGGTTAGGAATAGTGGGTGACGGGAAAACACTTGAAACAGGCCACAAGAAGGTCTTAGTATAGATTGGTGCCTAGCCCAATTGTCGCCCGAGAGGCTTCATCCAGTGGCTGATGGAAACAGGTGAAGAGACCCACAGGCAAACATTAGCCAAGCTCAGGAATCCTGCTGAAGAGAGGGAGAAAGGATTGTAGGAGCTAGAGGGGTCAGGAACATCACAAGAAAAGCCACAGAATCAACTAACCTGGGCTCTTAGAGCTCATAGAGACTGAACTGACAACCAGGGAACCTGCGTGGGACTGACCTCAACCCTCTACATATATGGGACAGTTGTGTAGTTTGGTCTCCTTGTGGGACTCCTAACAGTGGGAGCAGGGGCTGTCTCTAACACCTTTGCTGGCTTTTGGAATCCTACTCCTCATTCTGGATCGCCTTGCCCAGCCTTAATACAGAGGGTGGTGCTTAGTCTTACTGCAACTTGGTATGCCATGTTTTGTTGCTATCCATAGGAGGACTGCCCTTTCCTGGACAGAAACGGAGATATGCCATGTTTTGTTGCTATCCATAGGAGGACTGCCCTTTCCTGGACAGAAACGGAGATATGCCATGTTTTGTTGCTATCCATAGGAGGACTGCCCTTTCCTGGACAGAAACGGAGATATGCCATGGAGTGGGCAGCGGAGTGGTGGCGGGAGAGACTGGGAGGGAAGGGAAAGTGAGATCAAGATATAAAATGGATAAATTGAAATTAAAAATCAGTAATAATTGTTAAAAGGCAAGAAGTTAACAACAGAAAAGGGTGTGAGTAGTCCTTGTAGTCCTTTCCTCTTACTGGTGGAGTCTCTCGCCTCCTCTTTGAGACAGCATCTGAGACTCTGGTGTTTTGGTTCTATGAGAAGAAGCCCGTGACACTTGTGTCCGTACAAGCTGCAGCTTCCATTGTCTCGCTCGCTAACCACTGAGCTACTAGAGAACCTGACTGTTATCCCTGCATTTTCTTCCACAGGGCATGTGTCTTCCAGCACTGAGTCCCTCTTCAAGACACACATGTGCCCAGAATGCAAGCGCTGCTTTAAGAAGCGGACCCATCTGGTTGAGCACCTACATCTCCACTTTCCAGACCCGAGCCTCCAGTGTCCTAACTGCCAGAAGTTCTTTACCAGCAAGAGCAAACTCAAGACCCATCTGCTACGGGAGCTGGGCGAGAAGGCCCACCGATGTCCTCTGTGCCACTACAGTGCCGTGGAGAGGAATGCACTTAACCGCCACATGGCCAGCATGCACGAGGACATTTCCAACTTCTACTCAGACACCTATGCCTGTCCTGTCTGCCGAGAGGAGTTCCGCCTCAGCCAAGCGCTCAAAGAGCACCTCAAGAGCCACACAGCAGCAGCTGCTGCAGAACCATTACCCCTGCACTGCTTTCAGGAGGGCTGCACTTATGTAGCCCCCGACCGTAAGGCCTTTGTAAAGCACCTAAAGGAGACCCATGGAGTACGCGCTGTGGAGTGCCGCCATCACTCGTGTCCCATGCTCTTTGCCACAGCTGAAGCCATGGAAGCCCACCACAAGAGCCATTATGCTTTCCACTGTCCCCACTGTGACTTTGCCTGCTCCAATAAGCACCTGTTCCGCAAACATAAGAAACAAGGCCACCCAGGCAGTGAAGAGCTACGGTGCACCTTCTGCCCCTTTGCCACCTTCAACCCAGTAGCCTACCAGGACCACGTTGGCAAGATGCACGCTCATGAGAAGATCCACCAGTGCTCTGAGTGCAACTTTGCCACTGCCCACAAGAGGGTGCTTATCCGACACATGCTGCTGCATACTGGTGAGATGGCTTCCATCCTTCTGATAGTGTAATAACGTTGGTGAAGGTGATGGCTGGCATGAGCTTGTGCTGTGTTCCAAGCATCACACAAAGGGCATTGCATACATTGTTTCACTTGACCTCAAGTTTATAGGCATAACTCTAGTATCCCAAGTTTACAAGGATATAAGGCATAAGTTGATGTCTTTCATTCAACAAATAAAGTAGTCAAGTCACGTCTGAATCCATGCACTCTGATTTCAGAGCCTGTTTTCTAACACTGGACTCTCATTCATTCCTTACCCTTCAGCACTTGTCCAGTTCCACCCACCCCTAGTCAAGTGCAGATGGGTAATGTTCAGCCTTTTACAGTGCAGACTTGCAGACCAGGACAGATAGTTCCCTTTATAATTCAAGTTTTGGGTGTCTGTAGGAACAGGAGAAGGAAAAGTAGTCAGCCATCCATATATTGTGGCTTTCCCTAGAACTGAACATGATCGCCTCTAGTAACTTGAAAACTGACTTGTTTTATATTGGATCCCTAAGGTTGTTTGCATTATTGAAGCCTTAGATGACAACTAAATCAGGCTTCCTACTATAGCATCATCTCTGATCCCTGCAAACATCTATGCGCTGGTGAACCATTAAGCCAGTTCCACAGAAAACTCTGGTTAGAAAAATAATTTTTAGACAGTTTGGTCAAAGCTATTGCTATTCCCATATAACAGTTCTTTTCTGTACGCAATTTAGTCACAGACTGTAGTTTCCAAGACCTTTCCTAAAACCTGCGTCTGTAGAGTTCTTTTATATGTATTCTCCTATTTC
This sequence comes from Onychomys torridus, assembly GCF_903995425.1. Taxonomy (NCBI): domain Eukaryota; kingdom Metazoa; phylum Chordata; class Mammalia; order Rodentia; family Cricetidae; genus Onychomys; species Onychomys torridus. Next base: position 58,802,895 of record NC_050465.1, on the reverse strand, counting down.
ATCCTTAACAGTCTTGTAAGCAAGGCAGGTAAAGATAAGAGACAAAAAATTAATTGAGGAGTTAAACTTAGATGTACAATAAGATCACAGAGAGCTATACTGTGTGCCCTTTACCACACAGAGGTGGCTGGATGGGGAGGGAGGGAGGAACATGGCCACCAGCCTCTTAGTGCCAGGTATTGAGCAAGTACAGGGACAGCTCAGCCTTGAGTTCTTACTGTGCACCACTGACAGCTTTGGTATGTCTTGTTTAATACTCACACCAGCCAGGTGAGGTCTATATTTTTGTTGTTCTCTTTCTGGAAACAAGGAAAACAGGCTGCCCAAGGCCATGTGGTCCACCATTTAATAAAATGGCTTTGTGATTTCTCTGTGCCTTGATTTTCCCACCTCTAAAACAGATAATGATAGCACCTTGTAGTGTTGTTATGAAGACTCATTGAGAGCAGGCACTTTATGCAAAGCTCAGGCACATAGTGAGCATTGTATAAATGCTGGCAGTTCATATGTATTACTCTGTTGGAATCTAGAGTTTCAGTTCTATTTCTTCTCCTGTTCTAATCTCTACTTAGGAAATGAGAAAGAATTGAGTTACAGGTACCAACTACCTTTTTCTAAAAATCAAAGTTAAGCTTGGTGCACACCAGCACTGTGGAGGCAGAGGCAGGCAGATCTCTTGAGTTTGAGGCCAGTCTAGTCTACAGAGTGAGTTCCAGGACAGCCAGGGATATACAGAGAAACACTGTCTCAAAAAAACAAAAACAAAAATAAAAACAAAACAAAAAACAAGCAAAATGGGGTTGGGGATTTAGCTCAGTGGTAAAGGCCCTGGGTTCCATCCTCAGCTCCACATTTAAAAAAATAAGGCAAAAAAAAAATCAAAGGTAGACTTTAATTTTTTTGTTTTTGTTTTTTAATATTTATTTATTCATTATGTATACAGCCTGTATGTATGTCTGCAGGCCAGAAGAAGGCATCAGATCTCATTACAGATGGTAGTGAGCCACCATGTGGGTGCTGGGAATTGAACTCAGGACCTCTGGAAGAGCAGCCAGTGCTCTTAACCTCTGAGCCGACTCTCCAGCCCAGACTTTAATTTTATAAAGCTGACAATCTTTACTTTCCCCTCTTCATTGGTATAGGAGTTGGAGGAAGTGTCTGAGACAGCTATGATGTTACCTTCTTTCTCATGAAGTCTGCTGCATACCTGGTAGCACATACAGCTTTGGCTCCTGCCTGGCATCATAGCAAACTTGCTGGAAGAGATGATATGGCCACTCACTCAAATCTCTATCTGACCTGTGTTTTTCTCCTACACACACTATAAGGAGAGAAACCTCACAAGTGTGAGCTGTGTGACTTCACGTGCCGGGACGTGAGCTACCTATCCAAGCATATGCTGACCCACTCGAACACCAAGGACTACATGTGTACTGAATGTGGCTATGTCACCAAGTGGAAGCACTACCTGAGTGTGCACATGCGGAAACATGCCGGGGATCTCAGGTATGAGCACACACGCTTCCGTCTCTGCCCCAGTGCTTTCTCGTCTGTAACACCGTCCTCTGCTCCCACTATCTTAGCTCCAGCACCTACAGTTGAGCCTGTGTCTGTGGCCTGTTCTGCATAGTGAGAGCATTCTGGGCCAGGCAAAGGAAAAGAGAGGTTAAAGTGTCACCTGAGGGGCTGAGGAGGTGGCTCAGTCAGTAAAGTGCTTGCCTGCAATTATGAAGGTCTGAGGAGTTCAGTCCTTAGAGCCCACATTTAAAGTCGTATTGAGTTCCCAGAATTTGATCTCAGGAAAATAGATCTACACTTAATGGCACCAAATGGCCACTTTAAGATCCAGTAACATCTGGACAAATTCTCTAACCTATGGGCACATCTCTCTAGGGGCTTGGTCTGTAGCCTTTATACCTCCACTGGGGAATAGGACAATGTACAGAAACCTGGTCCATGGGGCTTTCAGTTCCTTGGAAGTCGGTGGGTACTACCACCCTGGCATACCTGCCCCACTTTACTCATGATTACTTTCCTATAGGAAGTAGTTTAGGGACTCTGGCAGAACACTTTTCTAGCCAGAAACCCTGACTGAGCTCAACCCTCAGCATCTCAAGACCAGGAGTGGGGGGCACACACCACACCACACACATATGCAGTAGAGAATAGAGAGTTCCAGCTCTGAAGCTAGGCGGTCTGCCCGTCCCGTCCTTTGGGAACACCTTTAGGCAGATGCCTAACTTCAGTGCCTTGGTCTCATCTATAAAGTAGAAATACCTACCTCACAGGATGGTGGAAGGCACGTTGAATCAGGTGGTTCAGGTGCAGCACAGAGCACAGACCCAGGCCTATAGTATTTAGTCAGTGACTGTCAACTGTTAGGACTTATTGTGATTGACTCCTCTTTGTCCGTCTTCCCAGATACCAGTGCAACCAGTGCTCTTACCGCTGCCATCGGGCTGATCAGCTGAGCAGCCACAAACTGCGCCACCAGGGCAAGTCCCTCATGTGTGAGGTGTGTGCCTTTGCTTGCAAGCGGAAGTATGAGCTTCAGAAGCACATGGCTTCCCAGCACCACCCTGGCACACCTGCCCCACTCTACCCCTGCCGCTACTGCAGCTACCAGAGCCGCCACAAGCAGGCCCTGCTGAGCCATGAGAACTGCAAGCACACCCATCTCCGGGAGTTTCACTGTGCCCTCTGTGACTACCGTACCTTCAGCAACACCACACTCTTCTTCCACAAGCGGAAGGTCCATGGCTACATGCCAGGGGACCGGGTCTGGCAGTTCTGCACTGCCAGCCAGGAGTCAGAGGGGGCCAGGCAGTGCCTGGCACCTCCATCAGACTTAGGGCCTTCCAGCCAGCTGTCAGCCCAGCCTGAGAGACAAGACCATGAAGATGGGATTGTGGCGGACTCCAATGTGGACCAGGCCCTGCCAGAGACAAGTGATGAGGTCAGCACCGAAAGACAGGATGGTATTGAGGCACCCCAAGGGGATAACCTGGTTGGCAGCCCCAGCCCAGGGGAGGTGGAGGAGGGTGGCTGCACACTACACTTGGAGGCCCTGAGGGTAGACCTAGAACCTGTGGCAGAGCCGCCATCCCTTGAGGAGCTCACTGAAACAGCCCCTGTGGAGTTCAGGCCTCTTGATCCCTCGGGGCCACTGGGAATGGAAAGACCAGATGGACTGGAAGAGCCGGAACTGTCCGGCTTTGAAAGTGTTGGGGCTCCTGGCTTGGTTGCAGAAGAGCCCATTCTGGAGAAGCTAGTCTCTGAGCCCCCCAGAAACCCTCTAATCTCCGAGGAGACCC